>NW_028116965.1:0-1000 GCF_964273445.1 Streptopelia decaocto | reverse complement strand
GGGGGGCAGTTTGACCCCAATTTGCAGCCGTTGGGGGAGATTCCTCATTAATAAACTCTCACTAATGAGTTTCCTCATTAACAGGGTGTCGTCGTCCCCCCCCCACCCCCCCCCGGTTCCACAACCGCCCCCCCCGCGGCCGTTTTTGCCCGTTTTCGCCGTTTTTTCCCCCCGTTTTCTTCCGGGGGGGACACGGGACGTACCTCGTGGGGGGGGGAGGGGCCGCGACGCTCCCAAAGTCGCCGAATTTGGGTAAAAGCGGGAAAAATAAACCCCCACCCCCAAAATGTGTGTGGAAGCGGCCGCCGGAGCAGGAAGGAGGAAGCGGGGTGGACCCCCCCCGCCCCGCCCCGAATGGTCCCGCCCAAGGGCGCTGGGGGGAACGGGGGGAAAACGCGGGAATTTGGGGGGGGGGGTGGATTTTGGGGCCGTTTGGGCGGTTTTGGCGCCTCCTGGGGCTGCGGGGGGTTTGTCGCATTGCAATGGGGGGGGGGCGGGGACAATGGGGGGGACATGGGGACACCGGGGGGGGGCGGGACATGGGGACGCTCAGTTTGCCCGTTTTCCCCTCTTTTTACAGGAAAACGGGGCTGGGGGGGCGGGGGGGGGGTTCAGTGTCCCCAGGAGGGTGTCACCCCACCCCCCCCCCAAATTTTGACCTGAGAGGTGAGTTTTGGGGTGAAAAATGGGCGGAAAAGCCGCGATTTTAGGGCAATAGAGACTCACGGGGGTTTAGAAATGGGGGGAAAAGTGCCCAAAATAGGGAATAATAAGGAAAAAAACCACCATAAATTAGAGCGATTCAGTTCAGCGAAGGGGAATTTTGGGTTAAAACCCCCCCGATTTGCCGACTTTGGGGGGAAGAAGAAGCGCGTTGAGGCGTGGCCCAATTGCGGCCGATTCTCAGGCGCGTTTTGGGGTGAAAGCGGCGGCTTTTGGGGCCGCAGTTCGGTGCGTTTTGGGGCGAGTGCAGCGCGTTTTGGAACAGGACCAGGAGGTG
>NW_028116966.1:0-14343 GCF_964273445.1 Streptopelia decaocto | reverse complement strand
GGTAGAATTGGTAGGGTAAAAGTGAGAAAGCTGCTGGGTTGAGATAAAGGCAGTGTAATGTGTAAAGCAAAATCCACACACACAAGCAAAGCGAAACAAGGAATTCATTCAGTATTTCCCATGGGCAGGCAGGTGTTCAGCCATCTCCAGGACAACAGGGCTTCATCACATGTAACGGTTACTTGGGAAGATAAACACCATCTCTCCAAACCTCCACCACTTTCTTCTTCTTCCTCCTTATATGCTGAGCATGATGTCATGTGGAATGGAATATCCCTTTGGTCAGTTGGGATCAGCAGTCCCAGCTGTCTCTCCTCTCAACTTACAGTACACCCCCAGCCTACTTGCTGGTGGAGTGGTGTGAGAAACAGAAGAGGCCTTGTCTCTGTGTAAGCACTGCTCAGCAGTAATTAAAACATCTCTGTATTATCAACACTGTTTTCAGCACAAATCCAAAACACAGCCCCATATTAGCTACTATGAAGAAAATTAACTCTATCCCAGCCAAAAGCAGCACAGACATCCACAGCTTCTCTGGGAAACCTGATCCAGTGCCTCATCACCTTTGTGGTGAAGAATTTCTTCCTTATATTTAATCTAAATCTACCCTCTTTCAGTTTAAAGCTGTTACCCCTTGTCCTATCACTACATGCTCTTGTAAGAAGTCCCTCTCCAGCTTTCTTTAGGTCCTCTTTAGGTACTGGAAAGCTGCTTTAAGGTCTCCCTGGAGCCTTCTCTTCTCCAGGCTGACCAAACCCAACTCTCAGCCTCTCTCCATAGCAGAAGAGCTCCATCCCTCACCTCATCTGGATTTAATGAGTTAGACAGCATTTATTGTCACAATGAGACATATTCAATTCTTTTGAAATTCAATAGCCATAGAAACAAAGTTCCTATAGATTAGATAAAGCAAATACAAGGATATAGCACAGCATGGTTTATTTTTTTGCTGATGTGATTATAAAGAAGAGAAAATCCCTAACATATACACATGTATTGAAAGAACAATAAATATTCAAACAGACTTTGAAACTTGTCATCAAGGCAGTGTAATATTTCTTCATTTTTTCCATTTTATGCATCAAAATATGTATTACTCTGAGATCTATTTCTAGAGATTTCTCTACGCACTGATATAGGCCTATAGATAAAACTAATTACAAACAACCTATTCAGCTGTAATCCCTGGAGCTGAAAAGTTGCAAGAGTTAATTGTAAAATACACTGGACTAGCATAACCACTGCAAAAAAAAAGTAGTGTTAAACATTGGCAATATAAAATAATTTCTTCCTTCATTTGGAAGTGGTAAAAAATCACCTATTTTGTTAAGATTTCTGATCCTCATTCTTATAAGAAATTTCATATTTGCTGTTCCTTGTACCCAGTACAAATTTTGTAGTATCTTTGTGAAAATCACTGCTATTTTCATGTTGTGATTGTTATTAATAAATATGAACTCAGATTTGTTTTTCTTCTATAAGGGATGCTGAAATGTAAGGTAGTGATGATGTATCAACTATCAAGCAAATTTCAGATGTAGCTAATGTGATCAGTTAAGTCTTATTTCTTTCAAGAGTGGCAAACTCTTGTAGGAGGATTACAGAAACAGAATCATAGAATATCTGGAGCTGGAAGGGACCCATAAGGATCATCAAGTCCAACTCCCTCTTCTTTGCAGGACTACCTAAAACTAAACCATGTGACTAAGAGCATTGTCCAGATGCTCCTTGAACTCTTGGTACAGTGACCACTTCACGGTAGTCCCTGTTCAAGTGACGAAACACTCTCTCAGTGTAGAACCTTTTCCTAATGTCCAATCTGAACTTCCTCTGACGCAGCTTTATTACATTTCCTCGCATCCTATCTCTTGTCACCAGAGAGAGATCAGCACCTCCATCTCTGCTGCCCTCCTTGAGGAAGCTGTAGAGTGTCATAATATCACCCCACAGCCTTCTCTTCTCCAGGCTCAACAAACTAAGTGACCTAAATCACTCCTTCTAAGTCTTGCCCTTGAGACCCTTCACCATCTTGGTCGCTCTCCTCTGGACACTCTCTAATAGCTTGTTGTCCTTCTTATATTGAGGATAAGAATGTAAAGGTGAAATCACTAGAGCTGATTTGTACAGTGGCATGATATGACAAGGACGTTTTTCCTTAGGATCGTAATGGAACAGCTAAATCCATCTGGCTAGAAACATGCTCCTCATGTAATTTTGTTGACTTAAGTATGCTGTGGTTAGGGAAACGGATCTTCCAGTTGTGGAAATGTGTTTTAAATTTATAAAACTTGCAATTTTAGTCTAGTAAAACTAGTTTAATACATTCCATTCTACTTTATTGATTTCAGGATGATTTACTCCTGGAACCAAAGATGATGTGATGAATATGCCAGCCAACCCTCTCTATCAGCAACAAACCCACTTTTAATATTTGTCATAACAATGTTCCAGGTTGTTTTTCAAGTTTGAATTACAGACTGGTAAATTAAGAATGCATTACACATAAGAAAAAGTATACAAAACATTATAATGTTTTATAAGAACATTATAGTTCTAATCTAACAATGCACAATCAGTAAAACTAAATTTTTAAAGCAAAACATACAAGAGTCAAAATTCTTAAAGCAAAAATATCTTGGCTTAGTTGCATATATTTTTCATTTTAAAGGAAATGTGTTAACAGAAGTGGAACTATAATAAGCAGTACTGCTTTTAAAGTTTAGCTAAGTGTACATGGTGATAGAATTGTATTTCCAGCCTACTTAACTATTTAGTCTAAAGTCCTCCCCCCCAATTATTCTTTTATACTTTTGAAGAATTTACCACTTTATGAAGGTGAAATACACATAAGATGATGATAACAGAAAATTAATATGTTAAATCTCTGTTCAGTTGTTAGTTTCTAACTGTACTAAGGATAACGTAGTCAGTAGTACAGCCAAATTCAAATATACTATTCTGTATCAAAGTCTGAACAATTTGGTTCAGTTATGCAAATGCTCATTCAAGTAGTCTTTATTCATATACATGATCATATTCAACACAATTTTTTGCAAACAATCAAGCCCCTGGAGTGCTGTAAAAAGAGTATCTTCTGTTTTCTTGTGGTTTTGCACAGTTTTCTGTACTGGAAAAAATTCCAAAGAAACTCTATTCAAAATTGAGTATTATGTACAGCAATAGATGGCTGCAAAACATTTTGGTTTCTGTGTTCCTATTTCTACAACAACATACATTATTGTTAATCATGATAACCTGAAACTTCATTGTTGAAATATTGGTTTCTTGGCCAGATTTCTTATACTTAGATGTATACAACTTTGCTGACATTTAGAAAATATTGATACCTCAAACTTTTGTATATGTCAAGTCTGACTGAATATATAATGTTAAGTATCTTTTGGACTGCATGGGTAAATTATTATGACATCATCATACTGTGGAGGAACTGGGTTGCACTTCCTCCAAAGATTATGCATTACTTAAAATTGGTTGAAAGCCATTTCTCTCTTCATTATGAACGTCACATTGACAAAAGAAAACAGACAGCTTTCCAGGAACATTTTATTTATTTAGAGCCTCTGAGATTTCCCAGTAGAATATGTCATATAATCAAACAAAAATGCTTAGTGTGACAGATTCTGCAACATGCGTTACACTCTGTGGAAAGTCATTTATGAAAAAAAGAATTATGCCCATGTTATTTGGTGTTATCTACATATCCTAATAAAACATAAATTGAAATCAGGCATTGGTTATGGAAGTTTGAACTGTATTTTATTGTGATTGTTTTCACTATCTAATTTGATTAAATGAACATTCTGTGTAAATCTGACCATCTGAGAACAAAGTTAAAACTTGCAATTAAAGAAACATTTCACCTTTACATGGTGAATTGCAAAGTTGTATTAAATATCTTTAAAGATTTGAGTTACATTTAGATGTTCAAAGCCTTCAAAAGAAAAGAATAATACTTCATTTGTTAAAATAGAATTTTGTATATATGTATGTGCATAAATGTGTGTTTATACATGTGTACACATGAATAAAGCACAGTCATATGAAGTACACATATACATTGTATGTGTATGAATGTATGTATATGTATGTTTATACATGCATCCATGCATAAAATCACACAGCAATTCTGAGCCCTCTAGTGGCAAGAAACTTCTTAGTTAAGAAACCATTCTAATGATAAGTATATCCACTTAAAAGACAAGTGTCTAAACTCTACAACACTATTACGCTTTCATATAGGTTCAGGGTGGCTCCCTGCAGTTGGTGTGGGCCTCTATGTACAAGTGTTAATAACAACACAAATTAATGTATTGTTTCCAGCATAGTAACTTTTCTGCCTTTTCTCTGTTGAAAATGCAGCTCTTCTTTACGGGCACATCGATGATAATTAGTGATATTTATTTAAAAACCAACAAACCCTTGACATTAGTACTGTCAAATATTTCAAACAAAGCATCCTCATTCTTAATCTTACATTATATACTTACAAAAGTAAGTACTACAAGGGGAGGAGAAGAAAAATCTGCATTTCAAATTGGGAAAGAAATAATGACATATAATTTGAGCCATCTAAAAGCTAGGTTTTTAGACAAAGCTGATTGTTTGCACTGACCCTACTGCCACTGGAGGTAAATAGGACTGAATTAGTTGCCTTCTAAAGATGCCTAGAAGAGAGCTACACGACAGGTGAAATCTCTATGGATGCAAGGTTCTCTCCATACCTCAAGGAGACCTGATTAACTAACCTAGAATCAATGCTTTCCTTTTAGGAGGCTGAAAAAAATAAAGTATATGAATAGCCTAGATCTGAACAAGATTAAATAACACAATAATAAAAACTATATTTATAACAATGTTTATAACATGTAATACATAACAATATAGTATAATATTACTGCATATGTATATTATAGTAGCAATATAAATATAATAAATAATCAACATAAATGTCAGGCAGGCTAATTTACTACATGGGGAAACCATTCTGAGAAATTGCTATTGTTTTGGAGAAACCATAGAATAACATTCAGAAGTGTTCTGTCCGATGCACAATGGATTTGATGAGATCCAGACATCACACTTGCTTTAATTTTCCTCCTGGACTCAGTTTGAATATTTGGTCTGGATGACTATCCATGCCTTAGATCTCTGAATCCTTCAGATGACCTATTTCCTCAAAGATTAGCACTTTAATCAGAACCTTGTCCCTGCAGGAACAAGGGAGCACAACTATTCAGAATAGTAGGATTTCTAAGCTCATTTACAAGGCAATCTCACTGGGAGGACATTAACTATGATGTTCTTTCCCTCTCTCCACAGTCCTATAATCATGGAACTTGTTGACTCTTAAGAATAGTAACAGTTTAATTGACCAGAGTTTTTAATAGGGATGAATATCAGCATTTCTGGAATTATTTCATTAAAAATATAGTATAGTAATTTGTGAATGTAATTGGTTATGTGCCAAGAGCTTAGGACAGGAAAATTATGTAAGTCATAAGCAATTATTTCTCATTTTTAATAATACAGCAACAATTTTGTTTCTAGTGTATCAGAGCATTTTAAATATTTTGTTATTCAACTGAGTATTTATTTTTAATACCTATCAAAATTCCATACATACATGATACTGAAATTAATTCTTAGAAGGAATATTTTCATTGAATGCGTGTATGATTTGCACAGGTCGAATTTTTTGTACAAGATTATCTGGGTAAAACATGCACGACGAAACATAAGTTTTGCGTGTGATAACAGTCCACCTCAGGCAGGTATTGAGGCATAAAGTTGGAAGCTAGTTCCAGCATGCAGGAGTATGATTATCATCAAAACTGGAGTAGGGATATACGTTGTAGAAGAAAATACTGGTGACTTCATAACTGAGAAAAATGCCTTTGGAGAATAACACTGAAGAGTAGTATGTGACTTGAAATGTTAAGGAAAAAATAAATTTTACATGAAGGCACTGCATTTTTTTGTTCTAAATCCATTTTCTGGTAGAAATAAAATAGTCAGGAAACTAGTACAACTTATCAGTGCTATGCTTGGCATAAACACTTAATCTTAAATTCATACTTCACAAAATCAAATGTTATTATTTAGTTATGAAATGTTTATGACAGGAGTACATGATGTCTGGATAAAAGTGTTTGCAGACAAAACAATCTTAATTTTCTCCAAGAAGACATAGTGATATCTTTAGCATGGCTAGAATATATTGATAAGGAGATTTTACGGGGTGCTTAAACTACCAGGAGTTCTTGGTTCAATAGGATTATTGAATAGCAGGCTGATGAAGGAGGAAATTAAATTTAAAGACTGCTAGTGTGAAGTCATCAAATCAACTTGTGCTTCCAGACTGCTCTTTTGCAACTGAAATCACTGTCATCCTTCTGGCACCTTGCAAGTATCACATCAGGTCTACAATAGAACAAGATATCATCCTTCGGTGTGTCACAGGGGACAAGACATCACCTGTGTGGACAATTACACTTCATGTGCCACCCAAAATGAAATATTTTTAATATATTAAATAGCTAGCTTAAAAAACTACCACTAAATAAACATGGTTGACAATATAAAGGGTGTACACTACAGAAAAATGACAGACACTTCAAAAAATTCAGTTTTTGTCTCCAGCCTTTAACATGTACCACAAAGCTTAATAAAGTTTCAGTCGGAAGTTTAAAAGACATATTCAGGGCAACAGCTAAACAAAGCTTTCCACACAAAGTTGTATAGTAAGACTGAGGCCAGGCAGTCCCTTAGACTTCCTGTGGTTCTCTGGCTGGGGTAACAGGTGCTTGGGTAGATCTTCAATAATATCCCCCTTCTTTTCCTTTTGTTTGGAAACAAATACAGAGGCCAGAATGCAACAGAGCAATAGACTGTCCGATGTCATAACTGTTGTCCAATAAAGCAAGCAAGGTAACAGCAGAAACATCTGTTTTTATGAGGCAAGACATAATTTTCATAAATCCTGTACAGCCCCCACTATTGAATGGGGTCAAGATCTAATCTGAAGAAGGACTTGAACTTAATGCATTTCAAAGAGATTTTCAATATGCTCTTTTTTAATAAGAATTTATATTATACTATGAAGAAAGATAAATGATATATCTCACCTCATGATCCAAAACAATCACTGCCAAAGATTCCAAGAGGATTCCTTCATGGATATTGCCTTATTATAAGCTAGCTGCACCTTCCTGAAGACACTGGTTCTTCATTATCAGCAGCTGGATAATAGTTTTGGTGGACAGCTGCTCAGCTCTGCTATTTCAATATCTGCATATGTCACAAAGAGCCAGGAGAGACCAACTAAGATTCCAAAAGAAAAAGAGCAAAAGATTCCCACATAAAAAGGTGCTTCTGCATTACTACTAGATTTCTATGTCACATCTATAGGTTTATTTCTTTGACATTTGAGAAACAAGTTTTCAGACTTTTTTTAAGAAACGTTTTTGTAGTTTACTTATGGATGTGCAGAAGTAATTATGTCACAACAGAGGAAAAGCTTATAAAAATATTTAAAAACCTTATCACTAAAAAGAGTGAAGAATATATTGTGTAATATAATCTTAAAATATTTCTGCTTACCTTATTCAAACAAATCCATACGTACATATTTATTCCTATTTATGCAGATTTCTTATCGATTTTCTTTACATGATTTAACATGCTTCATGTATGCCAAAAATGATAATTAGATCATTTAGCCTAGCATCACAGCTCATCAAATTTTGCAAATTTTATCAGACAAAGACACAAGCCCTCATAGATGTATCCTGAGTAAAAAGTTAGAAAGCACCTAGGTTCCTGAAGAAAAAAAATCAGTTATACTAGATATGACTAGGTGAACTGTATGATGATTAAAAGGAAACTGAACTTCACAGTGGTCTGCAAATCAGGGAAGTAATTTTTGCAAGCTGAAATCAAAACAACTATGTGCTTCACTTCTTTCTCACAGTATCATATCTGTGATCCTTTCTGTAACCATCACCCATTCTGTGCCCTAGAGGAGAGGAAAAATCAGAAATCTGTAACAACAATGTATTAATGCAGATATACTTCAAGTGAAACAAAACATATTGACTTCACAGGCAATTATTTTAAGGTCTACATTATGAGATATTATTATACATACTCCCATGCTCTGAGGTGCAAAGATGAGATTGTGGGGAGCAATCAAGTCTTCTATAACTTCAAATTTCTCTACTTTTCCTCCCAAGCCCAAAAATGTGAGGGGACTGAGTCTTATCCTCAAAGACCAGAAAGGACACCATAATTATTCAGTTTGGTCCTCTATACTTCCCACCAGTAGAATGTCTTCTGCAAATTAAATGAAAGTGTATCTAATTTTATTTTATGGAAAACAAGACCCTTTCAGGTCTCCCAATAATTTCATGTGTTATTTCTAGAAGTATTATCTTAATTTCAATTCCCACTAATTAACTTGTGTTCCATTTCTGACAGCAAGATCAAAAAGCTCTGTGCTCTCAGATGTAATTCCAGTGTTTAAATACTTATTTATCAAGCCACTTCTTAAACTTCCCTTCAATACACCACATAAATTTAATTAATTACACCTCACGCCATAATGCAAGACTCTCAGCCAAGTGATCTTGGTTTTGGGGGGGATTGGGTTTTGGTGTTTAGGTGTTTTTTTGGCACATCCTCTCCAGTATTTCCTGTCTCCATTCCCCTTTATTATCCAATATTAGATTTTGCTGGCCCTCTTTTTGCAGAAGCATAGAAAGGATGACAACACTTAAAATCTAGTTTTAGTTTGTTTTGTTTTGTTTTAAGACAGCTTCTGTCATTGTGTAGATATGAACTGCTTTTTTGAATTCAAAATGTATTCTTATTTATAAACATTTGGCTGTATTAAATATTTCTTTCTGGATTCTAACCATTTAAATAACTTGATTTAGATCACTATAATAGTAATCCATCCCTATTTTTTAATAGCCTACCAATCTTTGGATAATTCTCAGACTGTATACAATATTCACTGATAAAGCTAGGTACTTTTTAACAACTTTCACACCTTTCACACCCTAGTTACCTGCTTTCTGGTGCAAATAATAATTAGCATGTAACAAAACAAACCAAGCTACAATAACTTTATTTTTCAAGTTACTTTTGCTTACAAATTATGCATAACCTTTTCCTTGTCCATCCCCTTCAAGGATCCAGATATCATACTCCAAAGGCCATAAAATATATGCAGAGAAAGGTTAGAATTGGAACAAGAAAAAATATCTGAAAGTATCTGAATATCAATATCAAAAGAACACATTCTAGTCCCTCTATCTCATACCTGTGAATCTCATAAAATGAAAATGTTTGAATAAAAAAACCCCAAATTTGCTACACGTAGTAAGTGAATTAAGTCCAAGTGTGTGTCTGTACTTTGTTTACCATCCCCATACTTCAGCCAAAACCAAAACAAAACAGAAAGAGATGTCATGAAAAAAACTATACAACTAGTAGTAATTATAACTGTAGTCTCCAGTTTATTAACAGCAAAGTTCCGAGGTAACAAATCCATTATTGTATCTCAAATGAAGGTCAGGCTAGCTAGTTTGTTATTCTGTGCTATATCCTTTTCTGGATAATGGCACAACGTTTGCAGATCTGTTTCCCAGTTTTCCAAGATAAGTTAAAAACTGGCAACGATTCACTAGTTCCTTTGAGACTTCTGATCATAAATTACTTGGCTAGTTCATTTGAAACATTCTCTAGTGGGAATAAACGTTGCCTTATCAGTGCTTTGTTTCAGATAGGAAATGATAAGTTTCCATCAAAATTTGAATGGCTTGGCCCTAAACCAACCATTATCTCAGCTTCTCTTATACTGAATGAACTTATAACCTTTCGGAGAAAGATACACTACAGTGTAAAACTCTCCTGTTTTTCCAGTAGATAATTCTGCAAACATTATGGCTCAGATGAAATAGAAATACCCAGCAAGTTGTATACATGTTTGCTTTCTGAAACATAGGAGTTCTTCTCTCTGCTCTGTCTTCTATAGGCCTTTCCTTCCCACCTGAGTTTGATAAGACATCAGAATCCCTCTTCTGAAATAGAGAGTTACCTTACTTCTTGTTTCTATAGTTTTGTCCCAGATAATGCAGAAATATGCACTGAAAAAAATCTGTATTATCTATTCTTCTTTGCAATTCTGGAGAATTCTTATAAGCTGTGACTTGATTAAACAAATAAAATATTTTATTATACATTCAGGATAGGCTACTTCAGAATGAGAGTACTCAGAGAAGCTGCTTTATTCATTGGAAGTGTTGTCCAGGGAGTAAAAACTGGAAGTAAAATATAATATTTTAGAGCGGTACTTTGGCAGGAAGACATTTTTAGTATGTGATATTTCAAAATCTGGAAAACATTTCTTGGTGATTTTACATATTTTAGATACTCCCTGTGTTATTGACAGTGTTTTGCTCATACTTTTATATGTGGTTGGATGGTTTTGTCGGCATCTGTAAATTTCAGAATTATTTCTCCTGTCAACACCAGAATCACAATAGTAATACCTTAAGGCTGCTTTTTCCTTTTTGACCCGTCCTCTTTTCTTTTCTTTTTTCTTTTCTTTTCTTTTCTTTTCTTTTCTTTTCTTTTCTTTTCTTTTCTTTTCTTTTCTTTTCTTTTCTTTTCTTTTCTTTTCTTTTCTTTTCTTTTCTTTTCTTTTCTTTTCTTTTCTTTTCTTTTCTTTTTCTTTCTTTCTTTTTTTTTTCTTTCTTTCTTTCTTTTCTCTTCTTTTCTTCTTTTCTTTTCTTCTTTCTTTCTCTTCTTTCTCTCTTTTTCTCTTCTTTTCTCTCTTTCTTTTCTTTTCTTTCTCTTTTCTCTTTTCTTCTCTTTCTCTCTTTTCTTCTTTTTTCTTTTCTTTTTTTTTTATTTTTCTTTTTCTTCTCTTTTTCTTTTCTTTTCTTTTTCTTTTTCTTTTTCTTTTTCTTTTTCTTTTTCTTTTCTTTTTCTTTTTCTTTTTCTTTTTCTTTTTCTTTTTCTTTTTCTTTTTCTTTTTCTTTTTCTTTTTCTTTTTCTTTTCTTTCTTTCTTTTTCTTTTTCTTTTTCTTTTTCTTTTTCTTTTTCTTTTTCTTTTTCTTTTTCTTTTTCTTTTTCTTTTTCTTTTTCTTTTTCTTTTTCTTTTTCTTTTTCTTTTTCTTTTTCTTTTTTTTTCTCTTTTCTTTTTTTTTTTTCTTTTTCTTTTTTCTTTTTCTTCTAAAAACAGATATGAAAGCAGCAGATGACTTCCAGGCAAACAAACTAATTGATTTTTCCAGAAAGTGCCCAGTTTCTGTAACATTTACATATATTTCTTGTTACTCTTCCAGAAATGTGTTGCAGATTTGGATTTAAATCAAGTGGCTTCACTGGCTATAATCACTGATTCTCCAAGAAACAGGAATTTACAAATAAAAGCTAAGTATTCTGGTGACTAAGTGTGGGAACTTAGAGGAGAAATGGGATCATATAGGGTAAGAAGTGTGAGATCATGTAAGAAGAAAAAGGAGTGATGGGGTGAGAGTGCCGTGTGATTGGAAAGTGAAGGAGGAGAAGATAGAATGGATTAGCAAAATGACTGGTGTCAACAGACCTGCAAAATCCTGAAATCAGCAGGGACTGAATAAGCTGAATAGGAGGTAGGACAGGAAAGATTATGCAGAGGAGAGCGGCAACATAAGACAAACTGGGATGAGCAAACTTTGGGAGGCTTCATAAAGAAGCTGGATCAAAGAGAAAGGACTACGAAGACCAGAGCAAGGACAAAAGAAACTGAGTTTGCATGGAGAAATTAAGTCAACACAGATATTACCAACCTAATATTTATTGTTAAATTATTGTTTAAAACGACAAAATGTGGTTCTTTTCAAATCTTCATTCTTTCTAGTTTCAGGAAAATATATATACGATTTAAAAATAATTACATTATCAGGGCTCAAGCTCAAGCATCTAGATCCAGTGTGTTTTATGACTTTTATGTATCAAATTTATCGTGAGTTACCATTTCCCATTCCCCAAACCAAAATATTGTGATACCACCTTTGACTACATGGTGCTGTTCTGCTTTTTTCCACAGAAAACAACTCAGCTAGCTGATCAAGGTATTGTATTTATGGATGAAATTAAACTTTAAAATATATAAAACAGCTTATCTCTTTAACATATAGTTTATTCAGGCCTACAATAATGACATGAAATATGAACTGTATATGTAATGCTTCTATATTCTCTAATCTAAATGTCTTTTCCTGATTATTTACACCTAAATTAAAAGATTAAGTTGAAATAAATTTAATATATCAGAGAACTCTAAATTCCACTTAGACTCCTGAAGACTCCAAATGAGACAAAAAGACAGTAATTTCTACTATTTTTTTTCAAACTTCTTATTTAAAGAGAATGCTTTCTAATCCCAATACAGTTATTTTATGTAAGAACTTCTAATATTATTTCAAAGTATATGAGTGTTTTAAAGATCTTTATACAAATTTCATACTGATTTACAGTGATTGCTACTTATGCGTTAAATACATTTAATCAACTTAGTCGTGACAAAACTTAAAAAACTTAAATTCATAATATGATTAAAAAAACCCAAACAAAACAAAACAAAACAAAACAAAAGAAAACTAAACCAATGAAACAACACTATTTGAAAGAATTGTTTCACCACTGTGCACTGGAATGAAATAATACATAACTACTATGACCATATACATATATACTATATACTATAACTAATACATATATAACTATAACTGCATAACTACTCTGAAGTTAGTATTTTGAATGTCTAATAATGCATGAGATACTTATGATGCACTAAGTATAATTGTAATATTCATTTTTAGGACTTAGTGCTTTTCCAAAAAGATTAATTTTAAGTTAGCCTAATTTTAAAAGTAGCCAAAAAGTCTAAAGTTAGACTTATGTAGGTAAGCTATTGCGCTGGGTTCTTCACCTAACTCAACTTTAAAAGTCTGCCTTTAAATATGATTTGGATCGTATATAAAGTGCTTTCATTCTGTGTCTTTGGGAAGATTTGTCTATGCACAGCACTAGAAGGAATTAAAAGGAAAAAGGCATGATAGTGTATGTGTAGAAGTGGAACAGCAGTGAATAAATAATAAGGATAGACACATGAGACATTGTCTCAGGTACATAGAAAGAAATACTTGATGTAAGAAGTGAGGTTTAATTAGACTGTAACTTTTAACAGTTTGAGTCAGCTGGGAACTGCCCTGCAGTAACTCAGACCTCAAGTGTAATCATTACTTACATTTCCACTTACTGGCCAGCTGCTGCCAGTATTCACCACTTCACAGTTAGTCTGGCCAATTTCTAGGACCTCACAAATAAAAAAGGCTACTGAAAGCTGTAACCCTGTTTTCGTCTTCTTTAGATACGGCCTTTCTTTTCAACTGCTTTAACTCTATTCAAACTGCCAAGATGTGACAATGTATGCAGCACTCTAACACACTCCACTAAGCTGTGGCTATAGGGATAGTAAAAATACCTACCCTGCATTCTGGAAGCATGAGAAATATGCCATTCCACTTCCAAAGAAATGAAGGTGCAGTGCCCATATAATAGTAATTTGTAATTAGTGTAATAATTATTAGAAAAAGTAACTGTATTAATAATTCTGTAGTAGTCATAGCAGAAAGAGGGGGCTCAGTCTGTGCTTGAGAGATTAAAAACTGAACATTAAAGAACAGAAATTAATGATGTGATATTTGGGCACCTATTCCTTGACAGTTTTTCTAAATAGTCCATTCTTACTATTTGAGTGGGCAGGATAATGGCTGCACAGTGCCTACATAAGCCGCTATACTGATATGGGAAGTCTAGGAAGGCGATATTATTCATATGATCTCTATCTCCCTCTGTCTCCGCTGGTACAACAGCCTATGGGATGCTTGAAATGCAACATAGTAATGTAGTAGACTATATATAAGAGAAGTTCTGTTAAGTTTCACATAATTAAACAAATAAAAACTATCTTTTATTGGGTTCTCACTACAATATATTAACCTATAGTATTTACTAAATAAAGGTTAACAATTTTTAAATAGTTCTATGCAAAGAATGCTTAGATGGAGTAGAGCAAATTTTATATACACCCTAAGATGAGAAATTCATCTGCAGGAGCGTTAAAAATAAAAATAAAAAAAAAATAAATAGATCCTTAATCCCTAGTGTTTTAAAATGACAGTGAATTCTCTAAAATGGAATGAAGCAAAATAGTGGCCTGCGAAAAGTGAAATTATACAAAACGGATCTACACATTTCTTATCTCTC
>NW_028116967.1:0-42700 GCF_964273445.1 Streptopelia decaocto | reverse complement strand
CTAGAGAGAATTTTAAAAGCTTCAACAGAATTTCAACAATTTTGAGAGGGATTTGAAAAGTTTCAATGGGAATGGGAAGAATTGGGACAAAAATTGGAAAGTTTTTAAGGGACTTTGAAAAAATTGCAACTGGAATTTTAGCAATTTTGATGTGAAATTGTAAACATGTTGAAGTGGATTTTGAAAATTCTAGAGAGAATTTTAAAAGCTTCAACAGAATTTCAACAGTTTTGAGAAGGATTTGAAAAGTTTCAATGGGAATGGGAAGAATTGAGACGAAAATTGGAAAGTTTTTAAGGGACTTTGAAAAAATTTCAACTGGCATTTTAGCAATTTTGACGTGAAAATGTAGACATGTTGAAGTGGATTTTGAAAATTCTAGAGAGAAGTTTCAAACTTTCAACAGGATTTCAACAATTTTGAGAGGGATTTGAAGAGTTTCAATGGGAATGGGAAGAATTGGGACAAAAATTGGAAAATTTTTAAGGGACTTTGAAAAAATTTCAACTGGAATTTTAGCAATTTTTTTACGTGAAATTGTAAACATGTGGACATGGATTTTGAAAATTCTAGAGAGAATTTTAAAAGCTTCAACAGAATTTCAACAATTTTGAGAGGGATTTGAAAAGTTTCAATGGGAATTGGAAGAATTGGGACAAAAATTGGAAAATTTTTAAGGGACTTTGAAAAAATTGCAACTGGAATTTTAGCCATTTTTTGACGTGAAATTGTAAACATGTGGACATGGATTTTGAAAATTCTAGAGAGAATTTTAAAAGCTTCAACAGAATTTCAACAATTTTGAGAGGGATTTGAAAAGTTCCAATGGGAATGGGAAGAATTGGGACAAAAATTGGAAAATTTTTAAGGGACTTTGAAAAAATTGCAACTGGAATTTTAGCCATTTTTTGACGTGAAATTGTAAACATGTGGACATGGATTTTGAAAATTCTAGAGAGAATTTTAAAAGCTTCAACAGAATTTCCACAATTTTGAGAGGGATTTGAAAAGTTTCAATGGGAATGGGAAGAATTGGGACAAAAATTGGAAAATTTTTCAGGGACTTTGACAAAATTTCAACTGGAATTTTAGCCATTTTTTGACGTGAAATTGTAAACATGTGGCCATGGATTTGAAAATTCTAGAGAGAATTTTAAAAGCTTCAAGAGAATTTCAACAATTTTGAGAGGGATTTGAAAAGTTTCAATGGGAATGGGAAGAATTGGGACAAAAATTGGAAAATTTTTAAGGGACTTTGAAAAAATTTCAACTGGAATTTTAGCCATTTTTGACGTGAAATTGTAAACATGTGGACATGGATTTTGAAAATTCTAGAGAGAATTTTAAAAGCTTCAACAGAATTTCAACAATTTTGAGAGGGATTTGAAAAGTTTCAATGGGAATGGGAAGAATTGGGACAAAAATTGGAAATTTTTCAGGGACTTTGAAAAAATTTCAACTGGAATTTTAGCCATTTTGACGTGAAATTGTAAACATGTGGCCATGGATTTTGAAAATTCTAGAGAGAATTTTAAAAGCTTCAACAGAATTTCAACAATTTTGAGAGGGATTTGAAAAGTTTCAATGGGAATGGGAAGAATTGGGACAAAAATTGGAAAATTTTTAAGGGACTTTGAAAAAATTTCAACTGGAATTTTAGCCATTTTTTGACGTGAAATTGTAAACATGTTGAAGTGGATTTTGAAAATTCTAGAGAGAATTTTAAAAGCTTCAAGAGAATTTCAACAATTTTGAGAGGGATTTGAAAAGTTTCAATGGGAATGGGAAGAATTGGGACAAAATTGGAAAATTTTTAAGGGACTTTGAAAAATTTCAACTGGAATTTAGCCATTTTTTGACGTGAAATTGTAAACATGTGGACATGGATTTTGAAAATTCTAGAGAGAATTTTAAAAGCTTCAACAGAATTTCAACAATTTTGAGAGGGATTTGAAAAGTTTCAATGGGAATGGGAAGAATTGGGACAAAAATTGGAAAATTTTTAAGGGACTTTGAAAAAATTTCAACTGGAATTTTAGCCTTTTTTTATGTGAAATTGTAAACATGTGGTAATGGATTTTGAAAATTCTAGAGAGAATTTTAAAAGCTTCAACAGAATTTCAACAATTTTGAGAGGGATTTTGAAAAGTTTCAATGGGAATGGGAAGAATTGGGACAAAAATTGGAAAATTTTTAAGGGACTTTGAAAAAATTTCAACTGGAATTTTAGTAATTTTTTGACGTGAAATTGTAAACATGTGGCCATGGATTTTGAAAATTCTAGAGAGAATTTTAAAAGCTTCAACAGAATTTCCACAATTTTGAGAGGGATTTGAAAAGTTTCAATGGGAATGGGAAGAATTGGGACGAAAATTGGAAAATTTTTAAGGGACTTTGAAAAAATTTCAACTGGAATTTTAGCAATTTTGACGTGAAATTGTAAACATTTTGAAGTGGATTTTGAAAATTCTAGAGAGAAGTTTCAAACTTTCAATAGGATTTCAACAGTTTTGAGAGGGATTTGAAAAGTTTCAATGGGAATGGGAAGAATTGGGACAAAAATTGGAAAATTTTTAAGGGACTTTGACAAAATTTCAACTGGAATTTTAGCCATTTTTTGACGTGAAATTGTAAACATGTGGCCATGGATTTTGAAAATTCTAGAGAGAATTTTAAAAGCTTCAAGAGAATTTCAACAATTTTGAGAGGGATTTGAAAAGTTTCAATGGGAATGGGAAGAATTGGGACAAAAATTGGAAAATTTTTAAGGGACTTTGAAAAAATTGCAACTGGAATTTTAGCCATTTTTTGACGTGAAATTGTAAACATGTGGACATGGATTTTGAAAATTCTAGAGAGAATTTTAAAAGCTTCAAGAGAATTTCAACAATTTTGAGAGGGATTTGAAAAGTTTCAATGGGAATGGGAAGAATTGGGACAAAAATTGGAAAATTTTTCAGGGACTTTGAAAAAATTTCAACTGGAATTTTAGCCATTTTTTGACGTGAAATTGTAAACATGTGGCCATGGATTTTGAAAATTCTAGAGAGAATTTTAAAAGCTTCAACAGAATTTCAACAATTTTGAGAGGGATTTGAAAAGTTTCAATGGGAATGGGAAGAATTGGGACAAAAATTGGAAAATTTTTCAGGGACTTTGAAAAAATTTCAACTGGAATTTTAGCCATTTTTTGACGTGAAATTGTAAACATGTTGAAGTGGATTTTGAAAATTCTAGAGAGAATTTTAAAAGCTTCAAGAGAATTTCAACAATTTTGAGAGGGATTTGAAAAGTTTCAATGGGAATGGGAAGAATTGGGACAAAAATTGGAAAATTTATTAAGGGACTTTGAAAAAATTTCAACTGGAATTTTAGCCATTTTTTGACGTGAAATTGTAAACATGTGGACATGGATTTTGAAAATTCTAGAGAGAATTTTAAAAGCTTCAACAGAATTTCAACAATTTTGAGAGGGATTTGAAAAGTTTCAATGGGAAAGGGAAGAATTGGGACAAAAATTGGAAAATTTTTAAGGGACTTTGAAAAAATTTCAACTGGAATTTAGCCTTTTTTTATGTGAAATTGTAAACATGTGGACATGGATTTTGAAAATTCTAGAGAGAATTTTAAAAGCTTCAACCAGAATTTCAACAATTTTGAGAGGGATTTGAAAAGTTTCAATGGGAATGGGAAGAATTGGGACAAAAATTGGAAAATTTTTAAGGGACTTTGAAAAAATTTCAACTGGAATTTTAGCCATTTTTGACGTGAAATTGTAAAAAATGTGGACATGGATTTTGAAAATTCTAGAGAGAATTTTAAAAGCTTCAACAGAATTTCAACAATTTTGAGAGGGATTTGAAAAGTTTCAATGGGAATGGGAAGAATTGGGACAAAATTGGAAAATTTTTCAGGGACTTTGAAAAAATTTCAACTGGAATTTTAGCCATTTTGACGTGAAATTGTAAACATGTGGCCATGGATTTGAAAATTCTAGAGAGAATTTTAAAAGCTTCAACAGAATTTCAACAATTTGAGAGGGATTTGAAAAGTTTCAATGGGAATGGGAAGAATTGGGACAAAAATTGGAAAATTTTTAAGGGACTTTGAAAAAATTTCAACTGGAATTTTAGCCATTTTTTGACGTGAAATTGTAAACATGTTGAAGTGGATTTTGAAAATTCTAGAGAGAATTTTAAAAGCTTCAAGAGAATTTCAACAATTTTGAGAGGGATTTGAAAAGTTTCAATGGGAATGGGAAGAATTGGGACAAAAATTGGAAAATTTTTAAGGGACTTTGAAAAAATTTCAACTGGAATTTTAGCCATTTTTTGACGTGAAATTGTAAACATGTGGACATGGATTTTGAAAATTCTAGAGAGAATTTTAAAAGCTTCAACAGAATTTCAACAATTTTGAGAGGGATTTGAAAAGTTTCAATGGGAATGGGAAGAATTGGGACAAAAATTGGAAAATTTTAAGGGACTTTGAAAAAATTTCAACTGGAATTTTAGCCTTTTTTTATGTGAAATTGTAAACATGTGGTAATGGATTTTGAAAATTCTAGAGAGAATTTTAAAAGCTTCAACAGAATTTCAACAATTTTGAGAGGGATTTGAAAGTTTCAATGGGAATGGGAAGAATTGGGACAAAAATTGGAAAATTTTTAAGGGACTTTGAAAAATTTCAACTGGAATTTTAGTAATTTTTTGACGTGAAATTGTAAACATGTGGCCATGGATTTTGAAAATTCTAGAGAGAATTTTAAAAGCTTCAACAGAATTTCCACAATTTTGAGAGGGATTTGAAAAGTTTCAATGGGAATGGGAAGAATTGGGACGAAAATTGGAAAATTTTTAAGGACTTTGAAAAAATTTCAACTGGAATTTTAGCAATTTTGACGTGAAATTGTAAACATTTTGAAGTGGATTTTGAAAATTCTAGAGAGAAGTTTCAAACTTTCAATAGGATTTCAACAGTTTTGAGAGGGATTTGAAAAGTTTCAATGGGAATGGGAAGAATTGGGACAAAAATTGGAAAATTTTTAAGGGACTTTGAAAAAATTGCAACTGGAATTTTAGCCATTTTTTGACGTGAAATTGTAAACATGTGGACATGGATTTTGAAAATTCTAGAGAGAATTTTAAAAGCTTCAACAGAATTTCAACAATTTTGAGAGGGATTTGAAAAGTTTCAATGGGAATGGGAAGAATTGGGACAAAAATTGGAAAATTTTTAAGGGACTTTGAAAAAATTTCAACTGGAATTTTAGCCATTTTTTGATGTGAAATTGTAAACATGTGGACATGGATTTTGAAAATTCTAGAGAGAATTTTAAAAGCTTCAACAGAATTTCCACAATTTGAGAGGGACTTCAAAAGTTTCAATGGGAATGGGAAGAATTGGGACAAAAATTGGAAAAATTTTTAAGGGACTTTGAAAAAATTTCAACTGGAATTTTAGCAATTTTTTGACGTGAAATTGTAAACATGTGGACATGGATTTTGAAAATTCTAGAGAGAATTTTAAAAGCTTCAAGAGAATTTCAACAATTTTGAGAGGGATTTGAAAAGTTTCAATGGGAATGGGAAGAATTGGGACAAAAATTGGAAAATTTTTAAGGGACTTTGAAAAAATTTCAACTGGAATTTTAGCCATTTTTTGACGTGAAATTGTAAACATGTGGACATGGATTTTGAAAATTCTAGAGAGAATTTTAAAAGCTTCAACAGAATTTCAACAATTTTGAGAGGGATTTGAAAAGTTTCAATGGGAATGGGAAGAATTGGGACAAAATTGGAAAATTTTGAAGGACTTTGAAAAAATTTCAACTGGAATTTTAGCCATTTTTTGACGTGAAATTGTAAACATGTTGAAGTGGATTTTGAAAATTCTAGAGAGAATTTTAAAAGCTTCAAGAGAATTTCAACAATTTTGAGAGGGATTTGAAAAGTTTCAATGGGAATGGGAAGAATTGGGACAAAAATTGGAAAATTTTTAAGGGACTTTGAAAAAATTTCAACTGGAATTTTAGCCATTTTTGACGTGAAATTGTAAACATGTGGACATGGATTTTGAAAAT
Organism: Streptopelia decaocto; assembly: GCF_964273445.1. Lineage (NCBI taxonomy): Eukaryota > Metazoa > Chordata > Aves > Columbiformes > Columbidae > Streptopelia > Streptopelia decaocto. The sequence continues at coordinate 36,618 of NW_028116967.1, read as the reverse complement.
TCTAGAGAGAATTTTAAAAGCTTCAACAGAATTTCAACAATTTTGAGAGGGATTTGAAAAGTTTCAATGGGAATGGGAAGAATTGGGACAAAAATTGGAAAATTTTTAAGGGACTTTGAAAAAATTTCAACTGGAATTTTAGTAATTTTTTGACGTGAAATTGTAAACATGTGGCCATGGATTTTGAAAATTCTAGAGAGAATTTTAAAAGCTTCAACAGAATTTCCACAATTTTGAGAGGGATTTGAAAAGTTTCAATGGGAATGGGAAGAATTGGGACGAAAATTGGAAAATTTTTAAGGGACTTTGAAAAAATTTCAACTGGAATTTTAGCAATTTTGACGTGAAATTGTAAACATTTTGAAGTGGATTTTGAAAATTCTACAGAGAAGTTTCAAACTTTCAATAGGATTTCAACAGTTTTGAGAGGGATTTGAAAAGTTTCAATGGGAATGGGAAGAATTGGGACAAAAATTGGAAAATTTTTAAGGGACTTTGAAAAAATTTCAACTGGAATTTTAGCAATTTTTTTATGTGAAATTGTAAACATGTGGACATGGATTTTGAAAATTCTAGAGAGAATTTTAAAAGCTTCAACAGAATTTCAACAATTTTGAGAGGGATTTGAAAAGTTTCAATGGAATGGGAAGAATTGGACAAAAATTGGAAAATTTTTCAGGGACTTTGAAAAAATTTCAACTGGAATTTTAGCAATTTTGACGTGAAATTGTAAACATGTGGACATGGATTTTGAAAATTCTAGAGAGAATTTTAAAAGCTTCAACAGAATTTCAACAATTTTGAGAGGGATTTGAAAAGTTTCAATGGGAATGGGAAGAATTGGGACAAAAATTGGAAAATTTTTAAGGGACTTTGAAAAAATTTCAACTGGAATTTTAGCAATTTTGACGTGAAATTGTAAACATGTTGAAGTGGATTTTGAAAATTCTAGAGAGAATTTTAAAAGCTTCAAGAGAATTTCAACAATTTTGAGAGGGATTTGCAAAGTTTCAATGGGAATGGGAAGAATTGGGACAAAAATTGGAAAATTTTTCAGGGACTTTGACAAAATTTCAACTGGAATTTTAGCCATTTTTTGACGTGAAATTGTAAACATGTGGACATGGATTTTGAAAATTCTAGAGAGAATTTTAAAAGCTTCAACAGAATTTCAACAATTTTGAGAGGGATTTGAAAAGTTTCAATGGGAATGGGAAGAATTGGGACAAAAATTGGAAAATTTTTAAGGGACTTTGAAAAAATTGCAACTGGAATTTTAGCCTTTTTTATGTGAAATTGTAAACATGTGGACATGGATTTTGAAAATTCTAGAGAGAATTTTAAAAGCTTCAACAGAATTTCAACAATTTTGAGAGGGATTTGAAAAGTTTCAATGGGAATGGGAAGAATTGGGACAAAAATTGGAAAATTTTTAAGGGACTTTGAAAAAATTTCAACTGGAATTTTAGTAATTTTTTGACGTGAAATTGTAAACATGTGGCCATGGATTTTGAAAATTCTAGAGAGAATTTTAAAAGCTTCAACAGAATTTCCACAATTTTGAGAGGATTTGAAAAGTTTCAATGGGAATGGGAAGAATTGGGACGAAAATTGGAAAATTTTTAAGGGACTTTGAAAAAATTTCAACTGGAATTTTAGCAATTTTGACGTGAAATTGTAAACATTTTGAAGTGGATTTTGAAAATTCTAGAGAGAAGTTTCAAACTTTCAATAGGATTTCAACAGTTTTGAGAGGGATTTGAAAAGTTTCAATGGGAATGGGAAGAATTGGGACAAAAATTGGAAAATTTTTAAGGGACTTTGACAAAAATTCAACTGGAATTTTAGCCATTTTTTGACGTGAAATTGTAAACATGTGGCCATGGATTTTGAAAATTCTAGAGAGAATTTTAAAAGCTTCAACAGAATTTCAACAATTTTGAGAGGGATTTGAAAAGTTTCAATGGGAATGGGAAGAATTGGGACAAAAATTGGAAAATTTTTCAGGGACTTTGAAAAAATTTCAACTGGAATTTTAGCCATTTTTTGACGTGAAATTGTAAACATGTTGAAGTGGATTTTGAAAATTCTAGAGAGAATTTTAAAAGCTTCAAGAGAATTTCAACAATTTTGAGAGGGATTTGAAAAGTTTCAATGGGAATGGGAAGAATTGGGACAAAAATTGGAAAATTTTTAAGGGACTTTGAAAAAATTTCAACTGGAATTTTAGCCATTTTTTGACGTGAAATTGTAAACATGTGGACATGGCTTTTGAAAATTCTAGAGAGAATTTTAAAAGCTTCAAGAGAATTTCAACAATTTTGAGAGGGATTTGAAAAGTTTCAATGGGAATGGGAAGAATTGGGACAAAAATTGGAAAATTTTTAAGGGACTTTGAAAAAATTTCAACTGGAATTTTAGCCTTTTTTATGTGAAATTGTAAACATGTGGACATGGATTTTGAAAATTCTAGAGAGAATTTTAAAAGCTTCAAGAGAATTTCCACAATTTTGAGAGGGATTTGAAAAGTTTCAATGGGAATGGGAAGAATTGGGACAAAAATTGGAAAATTTTTAAGGGACTTTGAAAAAATTTCAACTGGAATTTTAGCCATTTTTTGACGTGAAATTGTAAACATGTGGACATGGATTTTGAAAATTCTAGAGAGAATTTTAAAAGCTTCAACAGAATTTCAACAATTTGAGAGGGATTTGAAAAGTTTCAATGGGAATGGGAAGAATTGGGACAAAAATTGGAAAATTTTTAAGGGACTTTGAAAAACTGGAATTTTAGCCATTTTTTGACGTGAAATTGTAAACGTGGACATGGATTTTGAAAATTCTAGAGAGAATTTTAAAAGCTTCAACAGAATTTCAACAATTTTGAGAGGGATTTGAAAAGTTTCAATGGGAATGGGAAGAATTGGGACGAAAATTGGAAAATTTTTAAGGGACTTTGAAAAAATTTCAACTGGAATTTTAGCCATTTTTTGACGTGAAATTGTAAACATGATGAAGTGGATTTTGAAAATTCTAGAGAGAATTTTAAAAGCTTCAACAGAATTTCCACAATTTTGAGAGGGATTTGAAAAGTTTCAATGGGAATGGGAAGAATTGGGACAAAAATTGGAAAATTTTTAAGGGACTTTGAAAAAATTTCAACTGGAATTTTAGCCATTTTTTGACGTGAAATTGTAAACATGTGGACATGGATTTTGAAAATTCTAGAGAGAATTTTAAAAGCTTCAACAGAATTTCAACAATTTTGAGAGGGATTTGAAAAGTTTCAATGGGAATGGGAAGAATTGGGACAAAAATTGGAAAATTTTTAAGGGACTTTGAAAAAATTTCAACTGGAATTTTAGCCATTTTTTGACGTGAAATTGTAAACATGTGGACATGGATTTTGAAAATTCTAGAGAGAATTTTAAAAGCTTCAACAGAATTTCAACAATTTTGAGAGGGATTTGAAAAGTTTCAATGGGAATGGGAAGAATTGGGACAAAAATTGGAAAATTTTTCAGGGACTTTGAAAAAATTTCAACTGGAATTTTAGCAATTTTGACGTGAAATTGTAAACATGTGGACATGGATTTTGAAAATTCTAGAGAGAATTTTAAAAGCTTCAACAGAATTTCAACAATTTTGAGAGGGATTTGAAAAGTTTCAATGGGAATGGGAAGAATTGGGACAAAAATTGGAAAATTTTTAAGGGACTTTGAAAAAATTTCAACTGGAATTTTAGCAATTTTGACGTGAAATTGTAAACATGTTGAAGTGGATTTTGAAAATTCTAGAGAGAATTTTAAAAGCTTCAACAGAATTTCAACAATTTTGAGAGGGATTTGCAAAGTTTCAATGGGAATGGGAAGAATTGGGACAAAAATTGGAAAATTTTTCAGGGACTTTGACAAAATTTCAACTGGAATTTTAGCCATTTTTTGACGTGAAATTGTAAACATGTGGACATGGATTTTGAAAATTCTAGAGAGAATTTTAAAAGCTTCAACAGAATTTCAACAATTTTGAGAGGGATTTGAAAAGTTTCAATGGGAATGGGAAGAATTGGGACAAAAATTGGAAAATTTTTAAGGGACTTTGAAAAAATTGCAACTGGAATTTTAGCCTTTTTTATGTGAAATTGTAAACATGTGGACATGGATTTTGAAAATTCTAGAGAGAATTTTAAAAGCTTCAACAGAATTTCAACAATTTTGAGAGGGATTTGAAAAGTTTCAATGGGAATGGGAAGAATTGGGACAAAAATTGGAAAATTTTTAAGGGACTTTGAAAAAATTTCAACTGGAATTTTAGTAATTTTTTGACGTGAAATTGTAAACATGTGGCCATGGATTTTGAAAATTCTAGAGAGAATTTTAAAAGCTTCAACAGAATTTCCACAATTTTGAGAGGGATTTGAAAAGTTTCAATGGGAATGGGAAGAATTGGGACGAAAATTGGAAAATTTTTAAGGGACTTTGAAAAAATTTCAACTGGAATTTTAGCAATTTTGACGTGAAATTGTAAACATTTTGAAGTGGATTTTGAAAATTCTAGAGAGAAGTTTCAAACTTTCAATAGGATTTCAACAGTTTTGAGAGGGATTTGAAAAGTTTCAATGGGAATGGGAAGAATTGGGACAAAAATTGGAAAATTTTTAAGGGACTTTGACAAAAATTCAACTGGAATTTTAGCCATTTTTTGACGTGAAATTGTAAACATGTGGCCATGGATTTTGAAAATTCTAGAGAGAATTTTAAAAGCTTCAACAGAATTTCAACAATTTTGAGAGGGATTTGAAAAGTTTCAATGGGAATGGGAAGAATTGGGACAAAAATTGGAAAATTTTGAAGGGACTTTGAAAAAATTTCAACTGGAATTTTAGCCATTTTTTGACGTGAAATTGTAAACATGTTGAAGTGGATTTTGAAAATTCTAGAGAGAATTTTAAAAGCTTCAAGAGAATTTCAACAATTTTGAGAGGGATTTGAAAAGTTTCAATGGGAATGGGAAGAATTGGGACAAAAATTGGAAAATTTTTAAGGGACTTTGAAAAAATTTCAACTGGAATTTTAGCCATTTTTTGACGTGAAATTGTAAACATGTGGACATGGCTTTTGAAAATTCTAGAGAGAATTTTAAAAGCTTCAAGAGAATTTCAACAATTTTGAGAGGGATTTGAAAAGTTTCAATGGGAATGGGAAGAATTGGGACAAAAATTGGAAAATTTTTAAGGGACTTTGAAAAAATTTCAACTGGAATTTTAGCCTTTTTTATGTGAAATTGTAAACATGTGGACATGGATTTTGAAAATTCTAGAGAGAATTTTAAAAGCTTCAAGAGAATTTCCACAATTTTGAGAGGGATTTGAAAAGTTTCAATGGGAATGGGAAGAATTGGGACAAAAATTGGAAAATTTTTAAGGGACTTTGAAAAAATTTCAACTGGAATTTTAGCCATTTTTTGACGTGAAATTGTAAACATGTGGACATGGATTTTGAAAATTCTAGAGAGAATTTTAAAAGCTTCAACAGAATTTCAACAATTTTGAGAGGGATTTGAAAAGTTTCAATGGGAATGGGAAGAATTGGGACAAAAATTGGAAAATTTTTAAGGGACTTTGAAAAAATTTCAGCTGGAATTTTAGCCATTTTTTGACGTGAAATTATAAACGTGGACATGGATTTTGAAAATTCTAGAGAGAATTTTAAAAGCTTCAACAGAATTTCAACAATTTGGAGAGGGATTTGAAAAGTTTCAATGGGAATGGGAAGAATTGGGACGAAAATTGGAAAATTTTTAAGGGACTTTGAAAAAATTTCAACTGGAATTTTAGCCATTTTTTGACGTGAAATTGTAAACATGATGAAGTGGATTTTGAAAATTCTAGAGAGAATTTTAAAAGCTTCAACAGAATTTCAACAATTTTGAGAGGGATTTGAAAAGTTTCAATGGGAATGGGAAGAATTGGGACAAAAATTGGAAAATTTTTAAGGGACTTTGAAAAAATTGCAACTGGAATTTTAGCCATTTTTTGACGTGAAATTGTAAACATGTGGACATGGATTTTGAAAATTCTAGAGAGAATTTTAAAAGCTTCAACAGAATTTCAACAATTTTGAGAGGGATTTGAAAAGTTTCAATGGGAATGGGAAGAATTGGGACAAAAATTGGAAAATTTTTAAGGGACTTTGAAAAAATTTCAACTGGAATTTTAGCCATTTTTTGACGTGAAATTGTAAACATGTGGCCATGGATTTTGAAAATTCTAGAGAGAATTTTAAAAGCTTCAACAGAATTTCAACAATTTTGAGAGGGATTTGAAAAGTTTCAATGGGAATGGGAAGAATTGGGACAAAAATTGGAAAATTTTTAAGGGACTTTGAAAAAATTTCAACTGGAATTTTAGCCATTTTTTGACGTGAAATTGTAAACATGTGGCCATGGATTTTGAAAATTCTAGAGAGAATTTTAAAAGCTTCAACAGAATTTCAACAATTTTGAGAGGGATTTGCAAAGTTTCAATGGGAATGGGAAGAATTGGGACAAAAATTGGAAAATTTTTAAGGGACTTTGACAAAATTTCAACTGGAATTTTAGCCATTTTTTGACGTGAAATTGTAAACATGTGGACATGGATTTTGAAAATTCTAGAGAGAATTTTAAAAGCTTCAACAGAATTTCAACAATTTTGAGAGGGATTTGAAAAGTTTCAATGGGAATGGGAAGAATTGGGACAAAAATTGGAAAATTTTTAAGGGACTTTGAAAAAATTTCAACTGGAATTTTAGCCTTTTTTTATGTGAAATTGTAAACATGTGGACATGGATTTTGAAAATTCTAGAGAGAATTTTAAAAGCTTCAACAGAATTTCAACAATTTTGAGAGGGATTTGAAAAGTTTCAATGGGAATGGGAAGAATTGGGACAAAAATTGGAAAATTTTTAAGGGACTTTGAAAAAATTTCAACTGGAATTTTAGTAATTTTTTTACATGAAATTGTAAACATGTGGCCATGGATTTTGAAAATTCTAGAGAGAATTTTAAAAGCTTCAACAGAATTTCCACAATTTTGAGAGGGATTTGAAAAGTTTCAATGGGAATGGGAAGAATTGGGACGAAAATTGGAAAATTTTTAAGGGACTTTGAAAAAATTTCAACTGGAATTTTAGCAATTTTGACGTGAAATTGTAAACATTTTGAAGTGGATTTTGAAAATTCTAGAGAGAAGTTTCAAACTTTCAATAGGATTTCAACAGTTTTGAGAGGGATTTGAAAAGTTTCAATGGGAATGGGAAGAATTGGGACAAAAATTGGAAAATTTTTAAGGGACTTTGACAAAAATTCAACTGGAATTTTAGCCATTTTTTGACGTGAAATTGTAAACATGTTGAAGTGGATTTTGAAAATTCTAGAGAGAATTTTAAAAGCTTCAAGAGAATTTCAACAATTTTGAGAGGGATTTGAAAAGTTTCAATGGGAATGGGAAGAATTGGGACAAAAATTGGAAAATTTTTAAGGGACTTTGAAAAAATTTCAACTGGAATTTTAGCCATTTTTTGACGTGAAATTGTAAACATGTTGAAGTGGATTTTGAAAATTCTAGAGAGAATTTTAAAAGCTTCAAGAGAATTTCAACAATTTTGAGAGGGATTTGAAAAGTTTCAATGGGAATGGGAAGAATTGGGACAAAAATTGGAAAATTTTGAAGGGACTTTGAAAAAATTTCAACTGGAATTTTAGCCATTTTTTGACGTGAAATTGTAAACATGTGGACATGGCTTTTGAAAATTCTAGAGAGAATTTTAAAAGCTTCAACAGAATTTCAACAATTTTGAGAGGGATTTGAAAAGTTTCAATGGGAATGGGAAGAATTGGGACAAAAATTGGAAAATTTTTAAGGGACTTTGAAAAAATTTCAACTGGAATTTTAGCCTTTTTTATGTGAAATTGTAAACATGTGGACATGGATTTTGAAAATTCTAGAGAGAATTTTAAAAGCTTCAACAGAATTTCAACAATTTTGAGAGGGATTTGAAAAGTTTCAATGGGAATGGGAAGAATTGGGACAAAAATTGGAAAATTTTTAAGGGACTTTGAAAAAATTGCAACTGGAATTTTAGCCATTTTTTGACGTGAAATTGTAAACATGTGGACATGGATTTTGAAAATTCTAGAGAGAATTTTAAAAGCTTCAACAGAATTTCAACAATTTTGAGAGGGATTTGAAAAGTTTCAATGGGAATGGGAAGAATTGGGACAAAAATTGGAAAATTTTTAAGGGACTTTGAAAAAATTTCAGCTGGAATTTTAGCCATTTTTTGACGTGAAATTATAAACGTGGACATGGATTTTGAAAATTCTAGAGAGAATTTTAAAAGCTTCAACAGAATTTCAACAATTTGGAGAGGGATTTGAAAAGTTTCAATGGGAATGGGAAGAATTGGGACGAAAATTGGAAAATTTTTAAGGGACTTTGAAAAAATTTCAACTGGCATTTTAGCCATTTTTTGACGTGAAATTGTAAACATGATGAAGTGGATTTTGAAAATTCTAGAGAGAAGTTTCAAACTTTCAACAGGATTTCAACAATTTTGAGAGGGATTTGAAGAGTTTCAATGGGAATGGGAAGAATTGGGACAAAAATTGGAAAATTTTTAAGGGACTTTGAAAAAATTTCAACTGGAATTTTAGCAATTTTTTTACGTGAAATTGTAAACATGTGGACATGGATTTTGAAAATTCTAGAGAGAATTTTAAAAGCTTCAACAGAATTTCAACAATTTTGAGAGGGATTTGAAAAGTTTCAATGGGAATGGGAAGAATTGGGACAAAAATTGGAAAATTTTTAAGGGACTTTGAAAAAATTGCAACTGGAATTTTAGCCATTTTTTGACGTGAAATTGTAAACATGTGGCCATGGATTTTGAAAATTCTAGAGAGAATTTTAAAAGCTTCAACAGAATTTCAACAATTTTGAGAGGGATTTGAAAAGTTTCAATGGGAATGGGAAGAATTGGGACAAAAATTGGAAAATTTTTAAGGGACTTTGAAAAAATTGCAACTGGAATTTTAGCCATTTTTTGACGTGAAATTGTAAACATGTGGCCATGGATTTTGAAAATTCTAGAGAGAATTTTAAAAGCTTCAACAGAATTTCAACAATTTTGAGAGGGATTTGAAAAGTTTCAATGGGAATGGGAAGAATTGGGACAAAAACTGGAAAATTTTTAAGGGACTTTGAAAAAATTGCAACTGGAATTTTAGCCATTTTTTTATGTGAAATTGTAAACATGTGGCAATGGATTTTGAAAATTCTAGAGAGAATTTTAAAAGCTTCAACAGAATTTCCACAATTTTGAGAGGGACTTGAAAAGTTTCAATGGGAATGGGAAGAATTGGGACAAAAATTGGAAAATTTTTAAGGGACTTTGAAAAAATTTCAACTGGAATTTTAGCCATTTTTTGACGTGAAATTGTAAACATGTTGAAGTGGATTTTGAAAATTCTAGAGAGAATTTTAAAAGCTTCAACAGAATTTAAACAATGTTGAGAGGGATTTGAAAAGTTTCAATGGGAATGGGAAGAATTGGGACAAAAATTGGAAAATTTTTCAGGGACTTTGAAAAAATTTCAACTGGAATTTTAGCCATTTTTTGACGTGAAATTGTAAACATGTGGACATGGATTTTGAAAATTCTAGAGAGAATTTTAAAAGCTTCAAGAGAATTTCAACAATTTGGAGAGGGATTTGAAAAGTTTCAATGGGAATGGGAAGAATTGGGACAAAAATTGGAAAGTTTTTAACGGACTTTGAAAAAATTGCAACTGGAATTTTAGCAATTTTGATGTGAAATTGTAAACATGTTGAAGTGGATTTTGAAAATTCTAGAGAGAATTTTAAAAGCTTCAACAGAATTTCAACAGTTTTGAGAAGGATTTGAAAAGTTTCAATGGGAATGGGAAGAATTGAGACGAAAATTGGAAAGTTTTTAAGGGACTTTGAAAAAATTTCAACTGGCATTTTAGCAATTTTGACGTGAAAATGTAGACATGTTGAAGTGGATTTTGAAAATTCTAGAGAGAAGTTTCAAACTTTCAACAGGATTTCAACAATTTTGAGAGGGATTTGAAGAGTTTCAATGGGAATGGGAAGAATTGGGACAAAAATTGGAAAATTTTTAAGGGACTTTGAAAAAATTTCAACTGGAATTTTAGCAATTATTTTACGTGAAATTGTAAACATGTGGCCATGGATTTTGAAAATTCTAGAGAGAATTTTAAAAGCTTCAACAGAATTTCAACAATTTTGAGAGGGATTTGAAAAGTTTCAATGGGAATGGGAAGAATTGGGACAAAAATTGGAAAATTTTTAAGGGACTTTGACAAAATTTCAACTGGAATTTTAGCCATTTTTTGACGTGAAATTGTAAACATGTGGACATGGATTTTGAAAATTCTAGAGAGAATTTTAAAAGCTTCAACAGAATTTCCACAATTTTGAGAGGGATTTGAAAAGTTTCAATGGGAATGGGAAGAATTGGGACAAAAATTGGAAAATTTTTAAGGGACTTTGAAAAAATTTCAACTGGAATTTTAGTAATTTTTTGACGTGAAATTGTAAACATGTGGCCATGGATTTTGAAAATTCTAGAGAGAATTTTAAAAGCTTCAACAGAATTTCCACAATTTTGAGAGGGATTTGAAAAGTTTCAATGGGAATGGGAAGAATTGGGACGAAAATTGGAAAATTTTTAAGGGACTTTGAAAAAATTTCAACTGGAATTTTAGCAATTTTGACGTGAAATTGTAAACATTTTGAAGTGGATTTTGAAAATTCTAGAGAGAAGTTTCAAACTTTCAATAGGATTTCAACAGTTTTGAGAGGGATTTGAAAAGTTTCAATGGGAATGGGAAGAATTGGGACAAAAATTGGAAAATTTTTAAGGGACTTTGAAAAAATTTCAACTGGAATTTTAGCAATTTTTTTATGTGAAATTGTAAACATGTGGACATGGATTTTGAAAATTCTAGAGAGAATTTTAAAAGCTTCAACAGAATTTCAACAATTTTGAGAGGGATTTGAAAAGTTTCAATGGGAATGGGAAGAATTGGGACAAAAATTGGAAAATTTTTCAGGGACTTTGAAAAAATTTCAACTGGAATTTTAGCAATTTTGACGTGAAATTGTAAACATGTGGACATGGATTTTGAAAATTCTAGAGAGAATTTTAAAAGCTTCAACAGAATTTCAACAATTTTGAGAGGGATTTGCAAAGTTTCAATGGGAATGGGAAGAATTGGGACAAAAATTGGAAAATTTTTAAGGGACTTTGAAAAAATTTCAACTGGAATTTTAGCCTTTTTTTATGTGAAATTGTAAACATGTGGACATGGATTTTGAAAATTCTAGAGAGAATTTTAAAAGCTTCAACAGAATTTCAACAATTTTGAGAGGGATTTGAAAAGTTTCAATGGGAATGGGAAGAATTGGGACAAAAATTGGAAAATTTTTAAGGGACTTTGAAAAAATTTCAACTGGAATTTTAGTAATTTTTTGACGTGAAATTGTAAACATGTGGCCATGGATTTTGAAAATTCTAGAGAGAATTTTAAAAGCTTCAACAGAATTTCCACAATTTTGAGAGGGATTTGAAAAGTTTCAATGGGAATGGGAAGAATTGGGACGAAAATTGGAAAATTTTTAAGGGACTTTGAAAAAATTTCAACTGGAATTTTAGCAATTTTGACGTGAAATTGTAAACATTTTGAAGTGGATTTTGAAAATTCTAGAGAGAAGTTTCAAACTTTCAATAGGATTTCAACAGTTTTGAGAGGGATTTGAAAAGTTTCAATAGGAATGGGAAGAATTGGGACAAAAATTGGAAAATTTTTAAGGGACTTTGACAAAAATTCAACTGGAATTTTAGCCATTTTTTGACGTGAAATTGTAAACATGTGGCCATGGATTTTGAAAATTCTAGAGAGAATTTTAAAAGCTTCAACAGAATTTCAACAATTTTGAGAGGGATTTGAAAAGTTTCAATGGGAATGGGAAGAATTGGGACAAAAATTGGAAAATTTTGAAGGGACTTTGACAAAATTTCAACTGGAATTTTAGCCATTTTTTGACGTGAAATTGTAAACATGTTGAAGTGGATTTTGAAAATTCTAGAGAGAATTTTAAAAGCTTCAAGAGAATTTCAACAATTTTGAGAGGGATTTGAAAAGTTTCAATGGGAATGGGAAGAATTGGGACAAAAATTGGAAAATTTTGAAGGGACTTTGAAAAAATTTCAACTGGAATTTTAGCCATTTTTTGACGTGAAATTGTAAACATGTGGACATGGCTTTTGAAAATTCTAGAGAGAATTTTAAAAGCTTCAACAGAATTTCAACAATTTTGAGAGGGATTTGAAAAGTTTCAATGGGAATGGGAAGAATTGGGACAAAAATTGGAAATTTTTAAGGGACTTTGAAAAAATTTCAACTGGAATTTTAGCCTTTTTTATGTGAAATTGTAAACATGTGGACATGGATTTTGAAAATTCTAGAGAGAATTTTAAAAGCTTCAACAGAATTTCAACAATTTTGAGAGGGATTTGAAAAGTTTCAATGGGAATGGGAAGAATTGGGACAAAAATTGGAAAATTTTTAAGGGACTTTGAAAAAATTGCAACTGGAATTTTAGCCATTTTTTGACGTGAAATTGTAAACATGTGGACATGGATTTTGAAAATTCTAGAGAGAATTTTAAAAGCTTCAACAGAATTTCAACAATTTTGAGAGGGATTTGAAAAGTTTCAATGGGAATGGGAAGAATTGGGACAAAAATTGGAAAATTTTTAAGGGACTTTGAAAAAATTTCAACTGGAATTTTAGCAATTTTGACGTGAAATTGTAAACATGTGGACATGGATTTTGAAAATTCTAGAGAGAATTTTAAAAGCTTCAACAGAATTTCAACAATTTTGAGAGGGATTTGCAAAGTTTCAATGGGAATGGGAAGAATTGGGACAAAAATTGGAAAATTTTTAAGGGACTTTGAAAAAATTTCAACTGGAATTTTAGCAATTTTGACGTGAAATTGTAAACATGTTGAAGTGGATTTTGAAAATTCTAGAGAGAATTTTAAAAGCTTCAACAGAATTTCAACAATTTTGAGAGGGATTTGAAAAGTTTCAATGGGAATGGGAAGAATTGGGACAAAAATTGGAAAATTTTTCAGGGACTTTGAAAAAATTTCAACTGGCATTTTAGCAATTTTGACGTGAAATTGTAAACATGTGGACATGGATTTTGAAAATTCTAGAGAGAATTTTAAAAGCTTCAACAGAATTTCAACAATTTTGAGAGGGATTTGAAAAGTTTCAATGGGAATGGGAAGAATTGGGACAAAAATTGGAAAATTTTTAAGGGACTTTGAAAAAATTTCAACTGGAATTTTAGCAATTTTGACGTGAAATTGTAAACATGTTGAAGTGGATTTTGAAAATTCTAGAGAGAATTTTAAAAGCTTCAACAGAATTTCAACAATTTTGAGAGGGATTTGAAAAGTTTCAATGGGAATGGGAAGAATTGGGACAAAAATTGGAAAATTTTTAAGGGACTTTGAAAAAATTTCAACTGGAATTTTAGCCTTTTTTTATGTGAAATTGTAAACATGTGGACATGGATTTTGAAAATTCTAGAGAGAATTTTAAAAGCTTCAACAGAATTTCAACAATTTTGAGAGGGATTTGAAAAGTTTCAATGGGAATGGGAAGAATTGGGACAAAAATTGGAAAATTTTTAAGGGACTTTGAAAAAATTTCAACTGGAATTTTAGTAATTTTTTGACGTGAAATTGTAAACATGTGGCCATGGATTTTGAAAATTCTAGAGAGAATTTTAAAAGCTTCAACAGAATTTCCACAATTTTGAGAGGGATTTGAAAAGTTTCAATGGGAATGGGAAGAATTGGGACGAAAATTGGAAAATTTTTAAGGGACTTTGAAAAAATTTCAACTGGAATTTTAGCAATTTTGACGTGAAATTGTAAACATTTTGAAGTGGATTTTGAAAATTCTAGAGAGAAGTTTCAAACTTTCAATAGGATTTCAACAGTTTTGAGAGGGATTTGAAAAGTTTCAATGGGAATGGGAAGAATTGGGACAAAAATTGGAAAATTTTGAAGGGACTTTGACAAAAATTCAACTGGAATTTTAGCCATTTTTTGACGTGAAATTGTAAACATGTTGAAGTGGATTTTGAAAATTCTAGAGAGAATTTTAAAAGCTTCAAGAGAATTTCAACAATTTTGAGAGGGATTTGAAAAGCTTCAATGGGAATGGGAAGAATTGGGACAAAAATTGGAAAATTTTTAAGGGACTTTGAAAAAATTTCAACTGGAATTTTAGCCATTTTTGACGTGAAATTGTAAACATGTGGACATGGCTTTTGAAAATTCTAGAGAGAATTTTAAAAGCTTCAACAGAATTTCAACAATTTTGAGAGGGATTTGAAAAGTTTCAATGGGAATGGGAAGAATTGGGACAAAAATTGGAAAATTTTTAAGGGACTTTGAAAAAATTTCAACTGGAATTTTAGCCTTTTTTATGTGAAATTGTAAACATGTGGACATGGATTTTGAAAATTCTAGAGAGAATTTTAAAAGCTTCAACAGAATTTCAACAATTTTGAGAGGGATTTGAAAAGTTTCAATGGGAATGGGAAGAATTGGGACAAAAATTGGAAAATTTTTAAGGGACTTTGAAAAAATTGCAACTGGAATTTTAGCCATTTTTTGACGTGAAATTGTAAACATGTGGACATGGATTTTGAAAATTCTAGAGAGAATTTTAAAAGCTTCAACAGAATTTCAACAATTTTGAGAGGGATTTGAAAAGTTTCAATGGGAATGGGAAGAATTGGGACAAAAATTGGAAAATTTTTAAGGGACTTTGAAAAAATTTCAGCTGGAATTTTAGCCATTTTTTGATGTGAAATTATAAACGTGGACATGGATTTTGAAAATTCTAGAGAGAATTTTAAAAGCTTCAACAGAATTTCAACAATTTGGAGAGGGATTTGAAAAGTTTCAATGGGAATGGGAAGAATTGGGACGAAAATTGGAAAATTTTTAAGGGACTTTGAAAAAATTTCAACTGGAATTTTAGCCATTTTTTGACGTGAAATTGTAAACATGATGAAGTGGATTTTGAAAATTCTAGAGAGAATTTTAAAAGCTTCAACAGAATTTCAACAATTTTGAGAGGGATTTGAAAAGTTTCAATGGGAATGGGAAGAATTGGGACAAAAATTGGAAAATTTTTAAGGGACTTTGAAAAAATTGCAACTGGAATTTTAGCCATTTTTTGACGTGAAATTGTAAACATGTGGACATGGATTTTGAAAATTCTAGAGAGAATTTTAAAAGCTTCAACAGAATTTCAACAATTTTGAGAGGGATTTGAAAAGTTTCAATGGGAATGGGAAGAATTGGGACAAAAATTGGAAAATTTTGAAGGGACTTTGAAAAAATTTCAACTGGAATTTTAGCCATTTTTTGACGTGAAATTGTAAACATGTGGCCATGGATTTTGAAAATTCTAGAGAGAATTTTAAAAGCTTCAACAGAATTTCAACAATTTTGAGAGGGATTTGAAAAGTTTCAATGGGAATGGGAAGAATTGGGACAAAAATTGGAAAATTTTTAAGGGACTTTGAAAAAATTTCAACTGGAATTTTAGCCATTTTTTGACGTGAAATTGTAAACATGTGGCCATGGATTTTGAAAATTCTAGAGAGAATTTTAAAAGCTTCAACAGAATTTCAACAATTTTGAGAGGGATTTGCAAAGTTTCAATGGGAATGGGAAGAATTGGGACAAAAATTGGAAAATTTTTCAGGGACTTTGACAAAATTTCAACTGGAATTTTAGCCATTTTTTGACGTGAAATTGTAAACATGTGGACATGGATTTTGAAAATTCTAGAGAGAATTTTAAAAGCTTCAACAGAATTTCAACAATTTTGAGAGGGATTTGAAAAGTTTCAATGGGAATGGGAAGAATTGGGACAAAAATTGGAAAATTTTTAAGGGACTTTGAAAAAATTTCAACTGGAATTTTAGCCTTTTTTTATGTGAAATTGTAAACATGTGGACATGGATTTTGAAAATTCTAGAGAGAATTTTAAAAGCTTCAACAGAATTTCAACAATTTTGAGAGGGATTTGAAAAGTTTCAATGGGAATGGGAAGAATTGGGACAAAAATTGGAAAATTTTTAAGGGACTTTGAAAAAATTTCAACTGGAATTTTAGTAATTTTTTGACGTGAAATTGTAAACATGTGGCCATGGATTTTGAAAATTCTAGAGAGAATTTTAAAAGCTTCAACAGAATTTCCACAATTTTGAGAGGGATTTGAAAAGTTTCAATGGGAATGGGAAGAATTGGGACGAAAATTGGAAAATTTTTAAGGGACTTTGAAAAAATTTCAACTGGAATTTTAGCAATTTTGACGTGAAATTGTAAACATTTTGAAGTGGATTTTGAAAATTCTAGAGAGAAGTTTCAAACTTTCAATAGGATTTCAACAGTTTTGAGAGGGATTTGAAAAGTTTCAATGGGAATGGGAAGAATTGGGACAAAAATTGGAAAATTTTTAAGGGACTTTGACAAAAATTCAACTGGAATTTTAGCCATTTTTTGACGTGAAATTGTAAACATGTGGCCATGGATTTTGAAAATTCTAGAGAGAATTTTAAAAGCTTCAACAGAATTTCAACAATTTTGAGAGGGATTTGAAAAGTTTCAATGGGAATGGGAAGAATTGGGACAAAAATTGGAAAATTTTGAAGGGACTTTGAAAAAATTTCAACTGGAATTTTAGCCATTTTTTGACGTGAAATTGTAAACATGTTGAAGTGGATTTTGAAAATTCTAGAGAGAATTTTAAAAGCTTCAAGAGAATTTCAACAATTTTGAGAGGGATTTGAAAAGTTTCAATGGGAATGGGAAGAATTGGGACAAAAATTGGAAAATTTTGAAGGGACTTTGAAAAAATTTCAACTGGAATTTTAGCCATTTTTTGACGTGAAATTGTAAACATGTGGACATGGCTTTTGAAAATTCTAGAGAGAATTTTAAAAGCTTCAACAGAATTTCAACAATTTTGAGAGGGATTTGAAAAGTTTCAATGGGAATGGGAAGAATTGGGACAAAAATTGGAAAATTTTTAAGGGACTTTGAAAAAATTGCAACTGGAATTTTAGCCATTTTTTGACGTGAAATTGTAAACATGTGGACATGGATTTTGAAAATTCTAGAGAGAATTTTAAAAGCTTCAACAGAATTTCAACAATTTTGAGAGGGATTTGAAAAGTTTCAATGGGAATGGGAAGAATTGGGACAAAAATTGGAAAATTTTTAAGGGACTTTGAAAAAATTTCAGCTGGAATTTTAGCCATTTTTTGACGTGAAATTATAAACGTGGACATGGATTTTGAAAATTCTAGAGAGAATTTTAAAAGCTTCAACAGAATTTCAACAATTTGGAGAGGGATTTGAAAAGTTTCAATGGGAATGGGAAGAATTGGGACGAAAATTGGAAAATTTTTAAGGGACTTTGAAAAATTTCAACTGGAATTTTAGCCATTTTTTGACGTGAAATTGTAAACATGATGAAGTGGATTTTGAAAATTCTAGAGAGAATTTTAAAAGCTTCAACAGAATTTCAACAATTTTGAGAGGGATTTGAAAAGTTTCAATGGGAATGGGAAGAATTGGGACAAAAATTGGAAAATTTTTAAGGGACTTTGAAAAAATTGCAACTGGAATTTTAGCCATTTTTTGACGTGAAATTGTAAACATGTGGACATGGATTTTGAAAATTCTAGAAGAGAATTTTAAAAGCTTCAACAGAATTTCAACAATTTTGAGAGGGATTTGAAAAGTTTCAATGGGAATGGGAAGAATTGGGGCAAAAATTGGAAAATTTTTAAGGGACTTTGAAAAAATTTCAACTGGAATTTTAGCCATTTTTTGACGTGAAATTGTAAACATGTGGCCATGGATTTTGAAAATTCTAGAGAGAATTTTAAAAGCTTCAACAGAATTTCAACAATTTTGAGAGGGATTTGAAAAGTTTCAATGGGAATGGGAAGAATTGGGACAAAAATTGGAAAATTTTTAAGGGACTTTGAAAAAATTTCAACTGGAATTTTAGCCATTTTTTGACGTGAAATTGTAAACATGTGGCCATGGATTTTGAAAATTCTAGAGAGAATTTTAAAAGCTTCAACAGAATTTCAACAATTTTGAGAGGGATTTGAAAAGTTTCAATGGGAATGGGAAGAATTGGGACAAAAATTGGAAAATTTTTAAGGGACTTTGAAAAAATTGCAACTGGAATTTTAGCCATTTTTGACGTGAAATTGTAAACATGTGGCCATGGATTTTGAAAATTCTAGAGAGAATTTTAAAAGCTTCAACAGAATTTCAACAATTTTGAGAGGGATTTGAAAAGTTTCAATGGGAATGGGAAGAATTGGGACAAAAATTGGAAAATTTTTCAGGGACTTTGACAAAATTTCAACTGGAATTTTAGCCATTTTTTGACGTGAAATTGTAAACATGTGGACATGGATTTTGAAAATTCTAGAGAGAATTTTAAAAGCTTCAAGAGAATTTCAACAATTTTGAGAGGGATTTGAAAAGTTTCAATGGGAATGGGAAGAATTGGGACAAAAATTGGAAAGTTTTTAACGGACTTTGAAAAAATTGCAACTGGAATTTTAGCAATTTTGATGTGAAATTGTAAACATGTTGAAGTGGATTTTGAAAATTCTAGAGAGAATTTTAAAAGCTTCAACAGAATTTCAACAGTTTTGAGAAGGATTTGAAAAGTTTCAATGGAATGGGAAGAATTGAGACGAAAATTGGAAAGTTTTTAAGGGACTTTGAAAAAATTTCAACTGGCATTTTAGCAATTTTGACGTGAAAATGTAGACATGTTGAAGTGGATTTTGAAAATTCTAGAGAGAAGTTTCAAACTTTCAACAGGATTTCAACAATTTTGAGAGGGATTTGAAGAGTTTCAATGGGAATGGGAAGAATTGGGACAAAAATTGGAAAATTTTTAAGGGACTTTGAAAAAATTTCAACTGGAATTTTAGCAATTTTTTTACGTGAAATTGTAAACATGTGGACATGGATTTTGAAAATTCTAGAGAGAATTTTAAAAGCTTCAACAGAATTTCAACAATTTTGAGAGGGATTTGAAAAGTTTCAATGGGAATGGGAAGAATTGGGACAAAAATTGGAAAATTTTTAAGGGACTTTGAAAAAATTGCAACTGGAATTTTAGCCATTTTTTGACGTGAAATTGTAAACATGTGGCCATGGATTTTGAAAATTCTAGAGAGAATTTTAAAAGCTTCAACAGAATTTCAACAATTTTGAGAGGGATTTGAAAAGTTTCAATGGGAATGGGAAGAATTGGGACAAAAATTGGAAAATTTTTAAGGGACTTTGAAAAAATTTCAACTGGAATTTTAGCCATTTTTTGACGTGAAATTGTAAACATGTGGCCATGGATTTTGAAAATTCTAGAGAGAATTTTAAAAGCTTCAACAGAATTTCAACAATTTTGAGAGGGATTTGAAAAGTTTCAATGGGAATGGGAAGAATTGGGACAAAAATTGGAAAATTTTTAAGGGACTTTGAAAAAATTGCAACTGGAATTTTAGCCATTTTTTTATGTGAAATTGTAAACATGTGGCAATGGATTTTGAAAATTCTAGAGAGAATTTTAAAAGCTTCAACAGAATTTCCACAATTTTGAGAGGGACTTGAAAAGTTTCAATGGGAATGGGAAGAATTGGGACAAAAATTGGAAAATTTTTAAGGGACTTTGAAAAAATTTCAACTGGAATTTTAGCCATTTTTTGACGTGAAATTGTAAACATGTTGAAGTGGATTTTGAAAATTCTAGAGAGAATTTTAAAAGCTTCAACAGAATTTCAACAATGTTGAGAGGGATTTGAAAAGTTTCAATGGGAATGGGAAGAATTGGGACAAAAATTGGAAAATTTTTCAGGGACTTTGACAAAATTTCAACTGGAATTTTAGCCATTTTTTGACGTGAAATTGTAAACATGTGGACATGGATTTTGAAAATTCTAGAGAGAATTTTAAAAGCTTCAAGAGAATTTCAACAATTTTGAGAGGGATTTGAAAAGTTTCAATGGGAATGGGAAGAATTGGGACAAAAATTGGAAAGTTTTTAACGGACTTTGAAAAAATTGCAACTGGAATTTTAGCAATTTTGATGTGAAATTGTAAACATGTTGAAGTGGATTTTGAAAATTCTAGAGAGAATTTTAAAAGCTTCAACAGAATTTCAACAGTTTTGAGAAGGATTTGAAAAGTTTCAATGGGAATGGGAAGAATTGAGACGAAAATTGGAAAGTTTTTAAGGGACTTTGAAAAAATTTCAACTGGCATTTTAGCAATTTTGACGTGAAAATGTAGACATGTTGAAGTGGATTTTGAAAATTCTAGAGAGAAGTTTCAAACTTTCAACAGGATTTCAACAATTTTGAGAGGGATTTGAAGAGTTTCAATGGGAATGGGAAGAATTGGGACAAAAATTGGAAAATTTTTAAGGGACTTTGAAAAAATTTCAACTGGAATTTTAGCAATTTTTTTACGTGAAATTGTAAACATGTGGACATGGATTTTGAAAATTCTAGAGAGAATTTTAAAAGCTTCAACAGGATTTCAACAATTTTGAGAGGGATTTGAAAAGTTTCAATGGGAATGGGAAGAATTGGGACAAAAATTGGAAAATTTTTAAGGGACTTTGAAAAAATTTCAACTGGAATTTTAGCCATTTTTTGACGTGAAATTGTAAACATGTGGCCATGGATTTTGAAAATTCTAGAGAGAATTTTAAAAGCTTCAACAGAATTTCAACAATTTTGAGAGGGATTTGAAAAGTTTCAATGGGAATGGGAAGAATTGGGACAAAAATTGGAAAATTTTTAAGGGACTTTGAAAAAATTTCAACTGGAATTTTAGCCATTTTTTGACGTGAAATTGTAAACATGTGGCCATGGATTTTGAAAATTCTAGAGAGAATTTTAAAAGCTTCAACAGAATTTCAACAATTTTGAGAGGGATTTGAAAAGTTTCAATGGGAATGGGAAGAATTGGGACAAAAATTGGAAAATTTTTAAGGGACTTTGAAAAAATTGCAACTGGAATTTTAGCCATTTTTTTATGTGAAATTGTAAACATGTGGCAATGGATTTTGAAAATTCTAGAGAGAATTTTAAAAGCTTCAACAGAATTTCCACAATTTTGAGAGGGACTTGAAAAGTTTCAATGGGAATGGGAAGAATTGGGACAAAAATTGGAAAATTTTTAAGGGACTTTGAAAAAATTTCAACTGGAATTTTAGCCATTTTTTGACGTGAAATTGTAAACATGTTGAAGTGGATTTTGAAAATTCTAGAGAGAATTTTAAAAGCTTCAACAGAATTTCAACAATGTTGAGAGGGATTTGAAAAGTTTCAATGGGAATGGGAAGAATTGGGACAAAAATTGGAAAATTTTTCAGGGACTTTGACAAAATTTCAACTGGAATTTTAGCCATTTTTTGACGTGAAATTGTAAACATGTGGACATGGATTTTGAAAATTCTAGAGAGAATTTTAAAAGCTTCAAGAGAATTTCAACAATTTTGAGAGGGATTTGAAAAGTTTCAATGGGAATGGGAAGAATTGGGACAAAAATTGGAAAATTTTTAAGGGACTTTGAAAAAATTTCAACTGGAATTTTAGCCATTTTTTGACGTGAAATTGTAAACATGTTGAAGTGGATTTTGAAAATTCTAGAGAGAATTTTAAAAGCTTCAACAGAATTTCAACAGTTTTGAGAAGGATTTGAAAAGTTTCAATGGGAATGGGAAGAATTGAGACGAAAATTGGAAAGTTTTTAAGGGACTTTGAAAAAATTTCAACTGGCATTTTAGCAATTTTGACGTGAAAATGTAGACATGTTGAAGTGGATTTTGAAAATTCTAGAGAGAAGTTTCAAACTTTCAACAGGATTTCAACAATTTTGAGAGGGATTTGAAGAGTTTCAATGGGAATGGGAAGAATTGGGACAAAAATTGGAAAATTTTTAAGGGACTTTGAAAAAATTTCAACTGGAATTTTAGCAATTTTTTTACGTGAAATTGTAAACATGTGGACATGGATTTTGAAAATTCTAGAGAGAATTTTAAAAGCTTCAACAGGATTTCAACAATTTTGAGAGGGATTTGAAAAGTTTCAATGGGAATGGGAAGAATTGGGACAAAAATTGGAAAATTTTTAAGGGACTTTGAAAAAATTGCAACTGGAATTTTAGCCATTTTTTGACGTGAAATTGTAAACATGTGGACATGGATTTTGAAAATTCTAGAGAGAATTTTAAAAGCTTCAAGAGAATTTCAACAATTTTGAGAGGGATTTGAAAAGTTTCAATGGGAATGGGAAGAATTGGGACAAAAATTGGAAAATTTTGAAGGGACTTTGAAAAAATTGCAACTGGAATTTTAGCCATTTTTTGACGTGAAATTGTAAACATGTGGACATGGATTTTGAAAATTCTAGAGAGAATTTTAAAAGCTTCAACAGAATTTCCACAATTTTGAGAGGGATTTGAAAAGTTTCAATGGGAATGGGAAGAATTGGGACAAAAATTGGAAAATTTTTCAGGGACTTTGACAAAATTTCAACTGGAATTTTAGCCATTTTTTGACGTGAAATTGTAAACATGTGGACATGGATTTTGAAAATTCTAGAGAGAATTTTAAAAGCTTCAAGAGAATTTCAACAATTTTGAGAGGGATTTGAAAAGTTTCAATGGGAATGGGAAGAATTGGGACAAAAATTGGAAAATTTTTAAGGGACTTTGAAAAAATTTCAACTGGAATTTTAGCCATTTTTTGACGTGAAATTGTAAACATGTGGACATGGATTTTGAAAATTCTAGAGAGAATTTTAAAAGCTTCAACAGAATTTCAACAATTTTGAGAGGGATTTGAAAAGTTTCAATGGGAATGGGAAGAATTGGGACAAAAATTGGAAAATTTTTAAGGGACTTTGAAAAAATTTCAACTGGAATTTTAGCCATTTTTTGACGTGAAATTGTAAACATGTTGAAGTGATTTGAAAATTCTAGAGAGAATTTTAAAAGCTTCAAGAGAATTTCAACAATTTTGAGAGGGATTTGAAAAGTTTCAATGGGAATGGGAAGAATTGGGACAAAAAATTGGAAAATTTTTAAGGGACTTTGAAAAAATTTCAACTGGAATTTTAGCCATTTTTTGACGTGAAATTGTAAACATGTGGACATGGATTTTGAAAATTCTAGAGAGAATTTTAAAAGCTTCAACAGAATTTCAACAATTTTGAGAGGGATTTGAAAAGTTTCAATGGGAATGGGAAGAATTGGGACAAAAATTGGAAAATTTTTAAGGGACTTTGAAAAAATTTCAACTGGAATTTTAGCCTTTTTTTATGTGAAATTGTAAACATGTGGACATGGATTTTGAAAATTCTAGAGAGAATTTTAAAAGCTTCAACAGAATTTCAACAATTTTGAGAGGGATTTGAAAAGTTTCAATGGGAATGGGAAGAATTGGGACAAAAATTGGAAAATTTTTAAGGGACTTTGAAAAAATTTCAACTGGAATTTTAGTAATTTTTTGACGTGAAATTGTAAACATGTGGCCATGGATTTTGAAAATTCTAGAGAGAATTTTAAAAGCTTCAACAGAATTTCCACAATTTTGAGAGGGATTTGAAAAGTTTCAATGGGAATGGGAAGAATTGGGACGAAAATTGGAAAATTTTTAAGGGACTTTGAAAAAATTTCAACTGGAATTTTAGCAATTTTGACGTGAAATTGTAAACATTTTGAAGTGGATTTTGAAAATTCTAGAGAGAAGTTTCAAACTTTCAATAGGATTTCAACAGTTTTGAGAGGGATTTGAAAAGTTTCAATGGGAATGGGAAGAATTGGGACAAAAATTGGAAAATTTTTAAGGGACTTTGACAAAATTTCAACTGGAATTTTAGCCATTTTTTGACGTGAAATTGTAAACATGTGGCCATGGATTTTGAAAATTCTAGAGAGAATTTTAAAAGCTTCAAGAGAATTTCAACAATTTTGAGAGGGATTTGAAAAGTTTCAATGGGAATGGGAAGAATTGGGACAAAAATTGGAAAATTTTTAAGGGACTTTGAAAAAATTTCAACTGGAATTTTAGCCATTTTTTGACGTGAAATTGTAAACATGTGGACATGGATTTTGAAAATTCTAGAGAGAATTTTAAAAGCTTCAAGAGAATTTCAACAATTTTGAGAGGGATTTGAAAAGTTTCAATGGGAATGGGAAGAATTGGGACAAAAATTGGAAAATTTTTCAGGGACTTTGAAAAAATTTCAACTGGAATTTTAGCCATTTTGACGTGAAATTGTAAACATGTTGAAGTGGATTTTGAAAATTCTAGAGAGAATTTTAAAAGCTTCAAGAGAATTTCAACAATTTTGAGAGGGATTTGAAAAGTTTCAATGGGAATGGGAAGAATTGGGACAAAAATTGGAAAATTTTTAAGGGACTTTGAAAAAATTTCAACTGGAATTTTAGCCATTTTTTGACGTGAAATTGTAAACATGTTGAAGTGGATTTTGAAAATTCTAGAGAGAATTTTAAAAGCTTCAAGAGAATTTCAACAATTTTGAGAGGGATTTGAAAAGTTTCAATGGGAATGGGAAGAATTGGGACAAAAATTGGAAAATTTTTAAGGGACTTTGAAAAAATTTCAACTGGAATTTTAGCCATTTTTTGACGTGAAATTGTAAACATGTGGCCATGGATTTTGAAAATTCTAGAGAGAATTTTAAAAGCTTCAACAGAATTTCAACAATTTTGAGAGGGATTTGAAAAGTTTCAATGGGAATGGGAAGAATTGGGACAAAAATTGGAAAATTTTTAAGGGACTTTGAAAAAATTTCAACTGGAATTTTAGCCTTTTTTTATGTGAAATTGTAAACATGTGGACATGGATTTTGAAAATTCTAGAGAGAATTTTAAAAGCTTCAACAGAATTTCAACAATTTTGAGAGGGATTTGAAAAGTTTCAATGGGAATGGGAAGAATTGGGACAAAAATTGGAAAATTTTTAAGGGACTTTGAAAAAATTTCAACTGGAATTTTAGTAATTTTTTGACGTGAAATTGTAAACATGTGGCCATGGATTTTGAAAATTCTAGAGAGAATTTTAAAAGCTTCAACAGAATTTCCACAATTTTGAGAGGGATTTGAAAAGTTTCAATGGGAATGGGAAGAATTGGGACGAAAATTGGAAAATTTTTAAGGGACTTTGAAAAAATTTCAACTGGAATTTTAGCAATTTTGACGTGAAATTGTAAACATTTTGAAGTGGATTTTGAAAATTCTAGAGAGAAGTTTCAAACTTTCAATAGGATTTCAACAGTTTTGAGAGGGATTTGAAAAGTTTCAATGGGAATGGGAAGAATTGGGACAAAAATTGGAAAATTTTTCAGGGACTTTGACAAAATTTCAACTGGAATTTTAGCCATTTTTTGACGTGAAATTGTAAACATGTGGCCATGGATTTTGAAAATTCTAGAGAGAATTTTAAAAGCTTCAAGAGAATTTCAACAATTTTGAGAGGGATTTGAAAAGTTTCAATGGGAATGGGAAGAATTGGGACAAAAATTGGAAAATTTTTAAGGGACTTTGAAAAAATTTCAACTGGAATTTTAGCAATTTTGACATGAAATTGTAAACATTTTGAAGTGGATTTTGAAAATTCTAGAGAGAAGTTTCAAACTTTCAATAGGATTTCAACAGTTTTGAGAGGGATTTGAAAAGTTTCAATGGGAATGGGAAGAATTGGGACAAAAATTGGAAAATTTTTCAGGGACTTTGACAAAATTTCAACTGGAATTTTAGCCATTTTTTGACGTGAAATTGTAAACATGTGGCCATGGATTTTGAAAATTCTAGAGAGAATTTTAAAAGCTTCAAGAGAATTTCAACAATTTTGAGAGGGATTTGAAAAGTTTCAATGGGAATGGGAAGAATTGGGACGAAAATTGGAAAATTTTTAAGGGACTTTGAAAAAATTTCAACTGGAATTTTAGCAATTTTGACGTGAAATTGTAAACATTTTGAAGTGGATTTTGAAAATTCTAGAGAGAAGTTTCAAACTTTCAATAGGATTTCAACAGTTTTGAGAGGGATTTGAAAAGTTTCAATGGGAATGGGAAGAATTGGGACAAAAATTGGAAAATTTTTCAGGGACTTTGACAAAATTTCAACTGGAATTTTAGCCATTTTTTGACGTGAAATTGTAAACATGTGGCCATGGATTTTGAAAATTCTAGAGAGAATTTTAAAAGCTTCAAGAGAATTTCAACAATTTTGAGAGGGATTTGAAAAGTTTCAATGGGAATGGGAAGAATTGGGACAAAAATTGGAAAATTTTTAAGGGACTTTGAAAAAATTTCAACTGGAATTTTAGCAATTTTGACATGAAATTGTAAACATTTTGAAGTGGATTTTGAAAATTCTAGAGAGAAGTTTCAAACTTTCAATAGGATTTCAACAGTTTTGAGAGGGATTTGAAAAGTTTCAATGGGAATGGGAAGAATTGGGACAAAAATTGGAAAATTTTTCAGGGACTTTGACAAAATTTCAACTGGAATTTTAGCCATTTTTTGACGTGAAATTGTAAACATGTGGCCATGGATTTTGAAAATTCTAGAGAGAATTTTAAAAGCTTCAAGAGAATTTCAACAATTTTGAGAGGGATTTGAAAAGTTTCAATGGGAATGGGAAGAATTGGGACAAAAATTGGAAAATTTTTAAGGGACTTTGAAAAAATTTCAACTGGAATTTTAGTAATTTTTCACGTGAAATTGTAAACATGTGGCCATGGATTTTGAAAATTCTAGAGAGAATTTTAAAAGCTTCAACAGAATTTCCACAATTTTGAGAGGGACTTCAAAAGTTTCAATGGGAATGGGAAGAATTGGGACAAAAATTGGAAAATTTTTAAGGGACTTTGAAAAAATTTCAACTGGAATTTTAGCAATTTTTTGACGTGAAATTGTAAACATGTGGACATGGATTTTGAAAATTCTAGAGAGAATTTTAAAAGCTTCAAGAGAATTTCAACAATTTTGAGAGGGATTTGAAAAGTTTCAATGGGAATGGGAAGAATTGGGACAAAAATTGGAAAATTTTTAAGGGACTTTGAAAAAATTTCAACTGGAATTTTAGCCATTTTTTGACGTGAAATTGTAAACATGTGGACATGGATTTTGAAAATTCTAGAGAGAATTTTAAAAGCTTCAACAGAATTTCAACAATTTTGAGAGGGATTTGAAAAGTTTCAATGGGAATGGGAAGAATTGGGACAAAAATTGGAAAATTTTGAAGGGACTTTGAAAAAATTTCAACTGGAATTTTAGCCATTTTTTGACGTGAAATTGTAAACATGTTGAAGTGGATTTTGAAAATTCTAGAGAGAATTTTAAAAGCTTCAAGAGAATTTCAACAATTTTGAGAGGGATTTGAAAAGTTTCAATGGGAATGGGAAGAATTGGGACAAAAATTGGAAAATTTTGAAGGGACTTTGAAAAAATTTCAACTGGAATTTTAGCCATTTTTTGACGTGAAATTGTAAACATGTGGACATGGATTTTGAAAATTCTAGAGAGAATTTTAAAAGCTTCAACAGAATTTCAACAATTTTGAGAGGGATTTGAAAAGTTTCAATGGGAATGGGAAGAATTGGGACAAAAATTGGAAAATTTTTAAGGGACTTTGAAAAAATTTCAACTGGAATTTTAGTAATTTTTTGACGTGAAATTGTAAACATGTGGCCATGGATTTTGAAAATTCTAGAGAGAATTTTAAAAGCTTCAACAGAATTTCCACAATTTTGAGAGGGATTTGAAAAGTTTCAATGGGAATGGGAAGAATTGGGACGAAAATTGGAAAATTTTTAAGGGACTTTGAAAAAATTTCAACTGGAATTTTAGCAATTTTGACGTGAAATTGTAAACATTTTGAAGTGGATTTTGAAAATTCTAGAGAGAAGTTTCAAACTTTCAATAGGATTTCAACAGTTTTGAGAGGGATTTGAAAAGTTTCAATGGGAATGGGAAGAATTGGGACAAAAATTGGAAAATTTTTAAGGGACTTTGAAAAAATTTCAACTGGAATTTTAGCAATTTTTTTATGTGAAATTGTAAACATGTGGACATGGATTTTGAAAATTCTAGAGAGAATTTTAAAAGCTTCAACAGAATTTCAACAATTTTGAGAGGGATTTGAAAAGTTTCAATGGGAATGGGAAGAATTGGGACAAAAATTGGAAAATTTTTCAGGGACTTTGAAAAAATTTCAACTGGAATTTTAGCAATTTTGACGTGAAATTGTAAACATGTGGACATGGATTTTGAAAATTCTAGAGAGAATTTTAAAAGCTTCAACAGAATTTCAACAATTTTGAGAGGGATTTGAAAAGTTTCAATGGGAATGGGAAGAATTGGGACAAAAATTGGAAAATTTTTAAGGGACTTTGAAAAAATTTCAACTGGAATTTTAGCAATTTTGACGTGAAATTGTAAACATGTTGAAGTGGATTTTGAAAATTCTAGAGAGAATTTTAAAAGCTTCAACAGAATTTCAACAATTTTGAGAGGGATTTGAAAAGTTTCAATGGGAATGGGAAGAATTGGGACAAAAATTGGAAAATTTTTAAGGGACTTTGAAAAAATTTCAACTGGAATTTTAGCAATTTTGACATGAAATTGTAAACATTTTGAAGTGGATTTTGAAAATTCTAGAGAGAAGTTTCAAACTTTCAATAGGATTTCAACAGTTTTGAGAGGGATTTGAAAAGTTTCAATGGGAATGGGAAGAATTGGGACAAAAATTGGAAAATTTTTCAGGGACTTTGACAAAATTTCAACTGGAATTTTAGCCATTTTTTGACGTGAAATTGTAAACATGTGGCCATGGATTTTGAAAATTCTAGAGAGAATTTTAAAAGCTTCAAGAGAATTTCAACAATTTTGAGAGGGATTTGAAAAGTTTCAATGGGAATGGGAAGAATTGGGACAAAAATTGGAAAATTTTTAAGGGACTTTGAAAAAATTTCAACTGGAATTTTAGTAATTTTTTGACGTGAAATTGTAAACATGTGGCCATGGATTTTGAAAATTCTAGAGAGAATTTTAAAAGCTTCAACAGAATTTCCACAATTTTGAGAGGGACTTCAAAAGTTTCAATGGGAATGGGAAGAATTGGGACAAAAATTGGAAAATTTTTAAGGGACTTTGAAAAAATTTCAACTGGAATTTTAGCAATTTTTTGACGTGAAATTGTAAACATGTGGACATGGATTTTGAAAATTCTAGAGAGAATTTTAAAAGCTTCAAGAGAATTTCAACAATTTTGAGAGGGATTTGAAAAGTTTCAATGGGAATGGGAAGAATTGGGACAAAAATTGGAAAATTTTTAAGGGACTTTGAAAAAATTTCAACTGGAATTTTAGCCATTTTTTGACGTGAAATTGTAAACATGTGGACATGGATTTTGAAAATTCTAGAGAGAATTTTAAAAGCTTCAACAGAATTTCAACAATTTGAGAGGGATTTGAAAAGTTTCAATGGGAATGGGAAGAATTGGGACAAAAATTGGAAAATTTTGAAGGGACTTTGAAAAAATTTCAACTGGAATTTTAGCCATTTTTTGACGTGAAATTGTAAACATGTTGAAGTGGATTTTGAAAATTCTAGAGAGAATTTTAAAAGCTTCAAGAGAATTTCAACAATTTTGAGAGGGATTTGAAAAGTTTCAATGGGAATGGGAAGAATTGGGACAAAAATTGGAAAATTTTGAAGGGACTTTGAAAAAATTTCAACTGGAATTTTAGCCATTTTTTGACGTGAAATTGTAAACATGTGGACATGGATTTTGAAAATTCTAGAGAGAATTTTAAAAGCTTCAACAGAATTTCAACAATTTTGAGAGGGATTTGAAAAGTTTCAATGGGAATGGGAAGAATTGGGACAAAAATTGGAAAATTTTTAAGGGACTTTGAAAAAATTTCAACTGGAATTTTAGTAATTTTATGACGTGAAATTGTAAACATGTGGCCATGGATTTTGAAAATTCTAGAGAGAATTTTAAAAGCTTCAACAGAATTTCCACAATTTTGAGAGGGATTTGAAAAGTTTCAATGGGAATGGGAAGAATTGGGACGAAAATTGGAAAATTTTTAAGGGACTTTGAAAAAATTTCAACTGGAATTTTAGCAATTTTGACGTGAAATTGTAAACATTTTGAAGTGGATTTTGAAAATTCTAGAGAGAAGTTTCAAACTTTCAATAGGATTTCAACAGTTTTGAGAGGGATTTGAAAAGTTTCAATGGGAATGGGAAGAATTGGGACAAAAATTGGAAAATTTTTAAGGGACTTTGAAAAAATTTCAACTGGAATTTTAGCAATTTTTTTATGTGAAATTGTAAACATGTGGACATGGATTTTGAAAATTCTAGAGAGAATTTTAAAAGCTTCAACAGAATTTCAACAATTTTGAGAGGGATTTGAAAAGTTTCAATGGGAATGGGAAGAATTGGGACAAAAATTGGAAAATTTTTCAGGGACTTTGAAAAAATTTCAACTGGAATTTTAGCAATTTTGACGTGAAATTGTAAACATGTGGACATGGATTTTGAAAATTCTAGAGAGAATTTTAAAAGCTTCAACAGAATTTCAACAATTTTGAGAGGGATTTGAAAAGTTTCAATGGGAATGGGAAGAATTGGGACAAAAATTGGAAAATTTTTAAGGGACTTTGAAAAAATTTCAACTGGAATTTTAGCAATTTTGACGTGAAATTGTAAACATGTTGAAGTGGATTTTGAAAATTCTAGAGAGAATTTTAAAAGCTTCAACAGAATTTCAACAATTTTGAGAGGGATTTGCAAAGTTTCAATGGGAATGGGAAGAATTGGGACAAAAATTGGAAAATTTTTCAGGGACTTTGACAAAATTTCAACTGGAATTTTAGCCATTTTTTGACGTGAAATTGTAAACATGTGGACATGGATTTTGAAAATTCTAGAGAGAATTTTAAAAGCTTCAACAGAATTTCAACAATTTTGAGAGGGATTTGAAAAGTTTCAATGGGAATGGGAAGAATTGGGACAAAAATTGGAAAATTTTTAAGGGACTTTGAAAAAATTTCAACTGGAATTTTAGCCATTTTTTATGTGAAATTGTAAACATGTGGACATGGATTTTGAAAATTCTAGAGAGAATTTTAAAAGCTTCAACAGAATTTCAACAATTTTGAGAGGGATTTGAAAAGTTTCAATGGGAATGGGAAGAATTGGGACAAAAATTGGAAAATTTTTAAGGGACTTTGAAAAAATTTCAACTGGAATTTTAGCCATTTTTTGACGTGAAATTGTAAACATGTGGCCATGGATTTTGAAAATTCTAGAGAGAATTTTAAAAGCTTCAACAGAATTTCCACAATTTTGAGAGGGATTTGAAAAGTTTCAATGGGAATGGGAAGAATTGGGACGAAAATTGGAAAATTTTTAAGGGACTTTGAAAAAATTTCAACTGGAATTTTAGCAATTTTGACGTGAAATTGTAAACATTTTGAAGTGGATTTTGAAAATTCTAGAGAGAAGTTTCAAACTTTCAATAGGATTTCAACAGTTTTGAGAGGGATTTGAAAAGTTTCAATGGGAATGGGAAGAATTGGGACAAAAATTGGAAAATTTTTAAGGGACTTTGAAAAAATTTCAACTGGAATTTTAGCAATTTTTTTATGTGAAATTGTAAACATGTGGACATGGATTTTGAAAATTCTAGAGAGAATTTTAAAAGCTTCAACAGAATTTCAACAATTTTGAGAGGGATTTGAAAAGTTTCAATGGAATGGGAAGAATTGGGACAAAAATTGGAAAATTTTTAAGGGACTTTGAAAAAATTTCAACTGGAATTTTAGCCATTTTTTGACATGAAATTGTAAACATGTGGCCATGGATTTTGAAAATTGTAGAGAGAATTTTAAAAGCTTCAAGAGAATTTCAACAATTTTGAGAGGGATTTGAAAAGTTTCAATGGGAATGGGAAGAATTGGGACAAAAATTGGAAAATTTTTAAGGGACTTTGAAAAAATTTCAACTGGAATTTTAGCCATTTTTTGACGTGAAATTGTAAACATGTGGACGTGGATTTTGAAAATTGTAGAGAGAATTTTAAATGCTTCAAGAGAATTTCAACAATTTTGAGAGGGATTTGAAAAGTTTCAATGGGAATGGGAAGAATTGGGACAAAAATTGGAAAATTTTGAGGGACTTTGACAAAATTTCAACTGGAATTTTAGCCATTTTTTGACGTGAAATTGTAAACATGTGGACATGGATTTTGAAAATTCTAGAGAGAATTTTAAAAGCTTCAAGAGAATTTCAACAATTTTGAGAGGGATTTGAAAAGTTTCAATGGGAATGGGAAGAATTGGGACAAAAATTGGAAAATTTTTAAGGGACTTTGAAAAAATTTCAACTGGAATTTTAGCCATTTTTTGACGTGAAATTGTAAACATGTGGCCATGGATTTTGAAAATTCTAGAGAGAATTTTAAAAGCTTCAAGAGAATTTCAACAATTTTGAGAGGGATTTGAAAAGTTTCAATGGGAATGGGAAGAATTGGGACAAAAATTGGAAAATTTTTCAGGGACTTTGACAAAATTTCAACTGGAATTTTAGCCATTTTTTGACGTGAAATTGTAAACATGTGGCCATGGATTTTGAAAATTCTAGAGAGAATTTTAAAAGCTTCAAGAGAATTTCAACAATTTTGAGAGGGATTTGAAAAGTTTCAATGGGAATGGGAAGAATTGGGACAAAAATTGGAAAATTTTTAAGGGACTTTGAAAAAATTTCAACTGGAATTTTAGTAATTTTTTGACGTGAAATTGTAAACATGTGGCCATGGATTTTGAAAATTCTAGAGAGAATTTTAAAAGCTTCAACAGAATTTCCACAATTTTGAGAGGGACTTCAAAAGTTTCAATGGGAATGGGAAGAATTGGGACAAAAATTGGAAAATTTTTAAGGGACTTTGAAAAAATTTCAACTGGAATTTTAGCAATTTTTTGACGTGAAATTGTAAACATGTGGACATGGATTTTGAAAATTCTAGAGAGAATTTTAAAAGCTTCAAGAGAATTTCAACAATTTTGAGAGGGATTTGAAAAGTTTCAATGGGAATGGGAAGAATTGGGACAAAAATTGGAAAATTTTTAAGGGACTTTGAAAAAATTTCAACTGGAATTTTAGCCATTTTTTGACGTGAAATTGTAAACATGTGGACATGGATTTTGAAAATTCTAGAGAGAATTTTAAAAGCTTCAACAGAATTTCAACAATTTTGAGAGGGATTTGAAAAGTTTCAATGGGAATGGGAAGAATTGGGACAAAAATTGGAAAATTTTGAAGGGACTTTGAAAAAATTTCAACTGGAATTTTAGCCATTTTTTGACGTGAAATTGTAAACATGTTGAAGTGGATTTTGAAAATTCTAGAGAGAATTTTAAAAGCTTCAAGAGAATTTCAACAATTTTGAGAGGGATTTGAAAAGTTTCAATGGGAATGGGAAGAATTGGGACAAAAATTGGAAAATTTTTAAGGGACTTTGAAAAAATTTCAACTGGAATTTTAGCCATTTTTTGACGTGAAATTGTAAACATGTGGACATGGATTTTGAAAATTCTAGAGAGAATTTTAAAAGCTTCAACAGAATTTCAACAATTTTGAGAGGGATTTGAAAAGTTTCAATGGGAATGGGAAGAATTGGGACCAAAATTGGAAAATTTTTAAGGGACTTTGAAAAAATTTCAACTGGAATTTTAGTAATTTTTTGACGTGAAATTGTAAACATGTGGCCATGGATTTTGAAAATTCTAGGGAGAATTTTAAAAGCTTCAACAGAATTTCCACAATTTTGAGAGGGATTTGAAAAGTTTCAATGGGAATGGGAAGAATTGGGACGAAAATTGGAAAATTTTTAAGGGACTTTGAAAAAATTGCAACTGGAATTTTAGCCATTTTTTGACGTGAAATTGTAAACATGTGGACATGGATTTTGAAAATTCTAGAGAGAAGTTTCAAACTTTCAATAGGATTTCAACAGTTTTGAGAGGGATTTGAAAAGTTTCAATGGGAATGGGAAGAATTGGGACAAAAATTGGAAAATTTTTAAGGGACTTTGAAAAAATTTCAACTGGAATTTTAGCAATTTTTTTATGTGAAATTGTAAACATGTGGACATGGATTTTGAAAATTCTAGAGAGAATTTTAAAAGCTTCAACAGAATTTCAACAATTTTGAGAGGGATTTGAAAAGTTTCAATGGGAATGGGAAGAATTGGGACAAAAATTGGAAAATTTTTCAGGGACTTTGAAAAAATTTCAACTGGAATTTTAGCAATTTTGACGTGAAATTGTAAACATGTGGACATGGATTTTGAAAATTCTAGAGAGAATTTTAAAAGCTTCAACAGAATTTCAACAATTTTGAGAGGGATTTGAAAAGTTTCAATGGGAATGGGAAGAATTGGGACAAAAATTGGAAAATTTTTAAGGGACTTTGAAAAAATTTCAACTGGAATTTTAGCAATTTTGACGTGAAATTGTAAACATGTTGAAGTGGATTTTGAAAATTCTAGAGAGAATTTTAAAAGCTTCAACAGAATTTCAACAATTTTGAGAGGGATTTGCAAAGTTTCAATGGGAATGGGAAGAATTGGGACAAAAATTGGAAAATTTTTCAGGGACTTTGACAAAATTTCAACTGGAATTTTAGCCATTTTTTGACGTGAAATTGTAAACATGTGGACATGGATTTTGAAAATTCTAGAGAGAATTTTAAAAGCTTCAACAGAATTTCAACAATTTTGAGAGGGATTTGAAAAGTTTCAATGGGAATGGGAAGAATTGGGACAAAAATTGGAAAATTTTTAAGGGACTTTGAAAAAATTTCAACTGGAATTTTAGCCTTTTTTTATGTGAAATTGTAAACATGTGGACATGGATTTTGAAAATTCTAGAGAGAATTTTAAAAGCTTCAACAGAATTTCAACAATTTTGAGAGGGATTTGAAAAGTTTCAATGGGAATGGGAAGAATTGGGACAAAAATTGGAAAATTTTTAAGGGACTTTGAAAAAATTTCAACTGGAATTTTAGCCATTTTTTGACGTGAAATTGTAAACATGTGGCCATGGATTTTGAAAATTCTAGAGAGAATTTTAAAAGCTTCAACAGAATTTCCACAATTTTGAGAGGGATTTGAAAAGTTTCAATGGGAATGGGAAGAATTGGGACGAAAATTGGAAAATTTTTAAGGGACTTTGAAAAAATTTCAAATGGAATTTTAGCAATTTTGACGTGAAATTGTAAACATTTTGAAGTGGATTTTGAAAATTCTAGAGAGAAGTTTCAAACTTTCAATAGGATTTCAACAGTTTTGAGAGGGATTTGAAAAGTTTCAATGGGAATGGGAAGAATTGGGACAAAAATTGGAAAATTTTTAAGGGACTTTGAAAAAATTTCAACTGGAATTTTAGCAATTTTTTTATGTGAAATTGTAAACATGTGGACATGGATTTTGAAAATTCTAGAGAGAATTTTAAAAGCTTCAACAGAATTTCAACAATTTTGAGAGGGATTTGAAAAGTTTCAATGGGAATGGGAAGAATTGGGACAAAAATTGGAAAATTTTTAAGGGACTTTGAAAAAATTTCAACTGGAATTTTAGCAATTTTGACGTGAAATTGTAAACATGTGGACATGGATTTTGAAAATTCTAGAGAGAATTTTAAAAGCTTCAACAGAATTTCAACAATTTTGAGAGGGATTTGAAAAGTTTCAATGGGAATGGGAAGAATTGGGACAAAAATTGGAAAATTTTTAAGGGACTTTGAAAAAATTTCAACTGGAATTTTAGCAATTTTGACGTGAAATTGTAAACATGTTGAAGTGGATTTTGAAAATTCTAGAGAGAATTTTAAAAGCTTCAACAGAATTTCAACAATTTTGAGAGGGATTTGAAAAGTTTCAATGGGAATGGGAAGAATTGGGACAAAAATTGGAAAATTTTTCAGGGACTTTGAAAAAATTTCAACTGGAATTTTAGCCATTTTTTGACATGAAATTGTAAACATGTGGACATGGATTTTGAAAATTCTAGAGAGAATTTTAAAAGCTTCAAGAGAATTTCAACAATTTTGAGAGGGATTTGAAAAGTTTCAATGGGAATGGGAAGAATTGGGACAAAAATTGGAAAATTTTTAAGGGACTTTGAAAAAATTGCAACTGGAATTTTAGCCATTTTTTGACGTGAAATTGTAAACATGTGGACATGGATTTTGAAAATTCTAGAGAGAATTTTAAAAGCTTCAACAGAATTTCCACAATTTTGAGAGGGATTTGAAAAGTTTCAATGGGAATGGGAAGAATT
>NW_028116968.1:0-31296 GCF_964273445.1 Streptopelia decaocto | reverse complement strand
AGGGATTTGAAAAGTTTCAATGGGAATGGGAAGAATTGGGACAAAAATTGGAAAATTTTTAAGGGACTTTGAAAAAATTTCAACTGGAATTTTAGCCATTTTTTGTCGTGAAATTGTAAACATGTGGACATGGATTTTGAAAATTCTAGAGAGAATTTTAAAAGCTTCAAGAGATTTCAACAATTTTGAGAGGGATTTGAAAAGTTTCAATGGGAATGGGAAGAATTGGGACCAAAATTGGAAAATTTTTAAGGGACTTTGAAAAAAATTTCAACTGGAATTTTAGCCATTTTTTGACGTGAAATTGTAAACATGTGGACATGGATTTTGAAAATTCTAGAGAGAATTTTAAAAGCTTCAAGAGAATTTCAACAATTTGGAGAGGGATTTGAAAAGTTTCAATGGGAATGGGAAGAATTGGGACAAAAAATTGGAAAATTTTAAGGGACTTTGAAAAAATTTCAACTGGAATTTTAGCCATTTTTTGACGTGAAATTGTAAACGTGTTGAAGTGGATTTTGAAAATTCTAGAGAGAATTTTAAAAGCTTCAACAGAATTTCAACAATTTGGAGAGGGATTTGAAAAGTTTCAATGGGAATGGGAAGAATTGGGACAAAAATTGGAAAATTTTAAGGACTTGGAAAAAATTTCAACTGGAATTTTAGCAATTTTTTGACGTGAAATTGTAAACATGTGACATGGATTTTGAAAATTCTAGAGAGAATTTTAAAAGCTTCAAGAGAATTTCAACAATTTTGAGAGGGATTTGAAAAGTTTCAATGGGAATGGGAAGAATTGGGACAAAAATTGGAAAATTTTGAAGGGACTTTGAAAAAATTTCAACTGGAATTTTAGCCATTTTTTTATGTGAAATTGTAAACATGTGGACATGGATTTTGAAAATTCTAGAGAGAATTTTAAAGCTTCAACAGAATTTCAACAATTTGAGAGGGATTGAAAAGTTTCAATGGGAATGGGAAGAATTGGGACAAAATTGGAAAACTTTTAAGGACTTTGAAAAAATTTCAACTGGAATTTTAGCAATTTTTTGACGTGAAATTGTAAACATGTGGACATGGATTTTGAAAATTCTAGAGAGAATTTTAAAAGCTTTAACAGAATTTCTACAATTTGAGAGGGATTTGAAAAGTTTCAATGGGAATGGGAAGAATTGGGACCAAAATTGGAAAATTTTTAAGGGACTTTGAAAAAATTTCAACTGGAATTTTAGCCATTTTTTAATGTGAAATTGTAAACATGTGGACATGGATTTTGAAAATTCTAGAGAGAATTTTAAAAGCTTCAACAGAATTTCAACAATTTTGAGAGGGATTTGAAAAGTTTCAATGGGAATGGGAAGAATTGGGACAAAAATTGGAAAATTTTTAAGGGACTTTGAAAAAATTTCAACTGGAATTTTAGCCATTTTTTGACATGAAATTGTAAACATGTGGCCATGGATTTTGAAAATTCTAGAGAGAATTTTAAAAGCTTCAACAGAATTTCAACAATTTGGAGAGGGATTTGAAAAGTTTCAATGGGAATGGGAAGAATTGGGACAAAAATTGGAAAATTTTTAAGGGACTTGGAAAAAATTTCAACTGGAATTTTAGCAATT
Source organism: Streptopelia decaocto (assembly GCF_964273445.1). Lineage (NCBI taxonomy): Eukaryota > Metazoa > Chordata > Aves > Columbiformes > Columbidae > Streptopelia > Streptopelia decaocto. The sequence continues at coordinate 29,677 of NW_028116968.1, read as the reverse complement.
TTTTGACGTGAAATTGTAAACATGTGGACATGGATTTTGAAAATTCTAGAGAGAATTTTAAAAGCTTCAAGAGAATTTCAACAATTTTGAGAGGGATTTGAAAAGTTTCAATGGGAATGGGAAGAATTGGGACAAAAATTGGAAAATTTTGAAGGGACTTTGAAAAATTTCAACTGGAATTTTAGCCATTTTTTTATGTGAAATTGTAAACATGTGGACATGGATTTTGAAAATTCTAGAGAGAATTTTAAAAGCTTCAACAGAATTTCAACAATTTTGAGAGGGATTTGAAAAGTTTCAATGGGAATGGGAAGAATTGGGACAAAAATTGGAAAACTTTTAAGGGACTTTGAAAAAATTTCAACTGGAATTTTAGCAATTTTTTGACGTGAAATTGTAAACATGTGGACATGGATTTTGAAAATTCTAGAGAGAATTTTAAAAGCTTTAACAGAATTTCTACAATTTTGAGAGGGATTTGAAAAGTTTCAATGGGAATGGGAAGAATTGGGACCAAAATTGGAAAATTTTTAAGGGACTTTGAAAAAATTTCAACTGGAATTTTAGCCATTTTTTAAGTAAACATGTGGACATGGATTTTGAAAATTCTAGAGAGAATTTTAAAAGCTTCAACAGAATTTCAACAATTTTGAGAGGGATTTGAAAAGTTTCAATGGGAATGGGAAGAATTGGGACAAAAATTGGAAAATTTTTAAGGGACTTTGAAAAAATTTCAACTGGAATTTTAGCCATTTTTTGACATGAAATTGTAAACATGTGGCCATGGATTTTGAAAATTCTAGAGAGAATTTTAAAAGCTTCAACAGAATTTCAACAATTTTGAGAGGGATTTGAAAAGTTTCAATGGGAATGGGAAGAATTGGGACAAAAATTGGAAAATTTTTAAGGGACTTTGAAAAAATTTCAACTGGAATTTTAGCCATTTTTTGTCGTGAAATTGTAAACATGTGGACATGGATTTTGAAAATTCTAGAGAGAATTTTAAAAGCTTCAAGAGAATTTCAACAATTTTGAGAGGGATTTGAAAAGTTTCAATGGGAATGGGAAGAATTGGGACCAAAATTGGAAAATTTTTAAGGGACTTTGAAAAAATTTCAACTGGAATTTTAGCCATTTTTTGACGTGAAATTGTAAACATGTGGACATGGATTTTGAAAATTCTAGAGAGAATTTTAAAAGCTTCAAGAGAATTTCAACAATTTTGAGAGGGATTTGAAAAGTTTCAATGGGAATGGGAAGAATTGGGACAAAAATTGGAAAATTTTTAAGGGACTTTGAAAAAATTTCAACTGGAATTTTAGCCATTTTTTGACGTGAAATTGTAAACGTGTTGAAGTGGATTTTGAAAATTCTAGAGAGAATTTTAAAAGCTTCAACAGAATTTCAACAATTTGGAGAGGGATTTGAAAAGTTTCAATGGGAATGGGAAGAATTGGGACAAAAATTGGAAAATTTTTAAGGGACTTGGAAAAAATTTCAACTGGAATTTTAGCAATTTTTTTATGTGAAATTGTAAACATGTGGACATGGATTTTGAAAATTCTAGAGAGAATTTTAAAAGCTTCAAGAGAATTTCAACAATTTTGAGAGGGATTTGAAAAGTTTCAATGGGAATGGGAAGAATTGGGACAAAAATTGGAAAATTTTTAAGGGACTTTGAAAAAATTTCAACTGAAATTTTAGCATTTTTTTTGACGTGAAATTGTAAACATGTGGACATGGATTTTGAAAATTCTAGAGAGAATTTTAAAAGCTTCAAGAGAATTTCAACAATTTTGAGAGGGATTTGAAAAGTTTCAATGGGAATGGGAAGAATTGGGACAAAAATTGGAAAATTTTTAAGGGACTTTGAAAAAATGTCAACTGGAATTTTAGCCATTTTTTGACATGAAATTGTAAACATGTGGCCATGGATTTTGAAAATTCTAGAGAGAATTTTAAAAGCTTCAACAGAATTTCAACAATTTTGAGAGGGATTTGAAAAGTTTCAATGGGAATGGGAAGAATTGGGACAAAAATTGGAAAATTTTTAAGGGACTTTGAAAAAATTTCAACTGGAATTTTAGCCATTTTTTTACGTGAAATTGTAAACATGTGGACATGGATTTTGAAAATTCTAGAGAGAATTTTAAAAGCTTCAACAGAATTTCAACAATTTTGAGAGGGATTTGAAAAGTTTCAATGGGAATGGGAAGAATTGGGACAAAAATTGGAAAATTTTTAAGGGACTTTGAAAAAATTTCAACTGGAATTTTAGCAATTTTTTTATGTGAAATTGTAAACATGTGGACATGGATTTTGAAAATTCTAGAGAGAATTTTAAAAGCTTTAACAGAATTTCTACAATTTTGAGAGGGATTTGAAAAGTTTCAATGGGAATGGGAAGAATTGGGACCAAAATTGGAAAATTTTTAAGGGACTTTGAAAAAATTTCAACTGGAATTTTAGCCATTTTTTAATGTGAAATTGTAAACATGTGGACATGGATTTTGAAAATTCTAGAGAGAATTTTAAAAGCTTCAACAGAATTTCAACAATTTTGAGAGGGATTTGAAAAGTTTCAATGGGAATGGGAAGAATTGGGACAAAAATTGGAAAATTTTTAAGGGACTTTGAAAAAATTTCAACTGGAATTTTAGCCATTTTTTGACATGAAATTGTAAACATGTGGCCATGGATTTTGAAAATTCTAGAGAGAATTTTAAAAGCTTCAACAGAATTTCAACAATTTTGAGAGGGATTTGAAAAGTTTCAATGGGAATGGGAAGAATTGGGACAAAAATTGGAAAATTTTTAAGGGACTTTGAAAAAATTTCAACTGGAATTTTAGCCATTTTTTGTCGTGAAATTGTAAACATGTGGACATGGATTTTGAAAATTCTAGAGAGAATTTTAAAAGCTTCAAGAGAATTTCAACAATTTTGAGAGGGATTTGAAAAGTTTCAATGGGAATGGGAAGAATTGAGACCAAAATTGGAAAATTTTTAAGGGACTTTGAAAAAATTTCAACTGGAATTTTAGCCATTTTTTGACGTGAAATTGTAAACATGTGGACATGGATTTTGAAAATTCTAGAGAGAATTTTAAAAGCTTCAAGAGAATTTCAACAATTTGGAGAGGGATTTGAAAAGTTTCAATGGGAATGGGAAGAATTGGGACAAAAATTGGAAAATTTTTAAGGGACTTTGAAAAAATTTCAACTGGAATTTTAGCCATTTTTTGACGTGAAATTGTAAACGTGTTGAAGTGGATTTTGAAAATTCTAGAGAGAATTTTAAAAGCTTCAACAGAATTTCAACAATTTGGAGAGGGATTTGAAAAGTTTCAATGGGAATGGGAAGAATTGGGACAAAAATTGGAAAATTTTTAAGGGACTTGGAAAAAATTTCAACTGGAATTTTAGCAATTTTTTGACGTGAAATTGTAAACATGTGGACATGGATTTTGAAAATTCTAGAGAGAATTTTAAAAGCTTCAAGAGAATTTCAACAATTTTGAGAGGGATTTGAAAAGTTTCAATGGGAATGGGAAGAATTGGGACAAAAATTGGAAAATTTTTAAGGGACTTTGAAAAAATTTCAACTGAAATTTTAGCATTTTTTTTTACGTGAAATTGTAAACATGTGGACATGGATTTTGAAAATTCTAGAGAGAATTTTAAAAGCTTCAAGAGAATTTCAACAATTTTGAGAGGGATTTGAAAAGTTTCAATGGGAATGGGAAGAATTGGGACAAAAATTGGAAAATTTTTAAGGGACTTTGAAAAAATGTCAACTGGAATTTTAGCCATTTTTTGACATGAAATTGTAAACATGTGGCCATGGATTTTGAAAATTCTAGAGAGAATTTTAAAAGCTTCAAGAGAATTTCAACAATTTTGAGAGGGATTTGAAAAGTTTCAATGGGAATGGGAAGAATTGGGACAAAAATTGGAAAATTTTTAAGGGACTTGGAAAAAATTTCAACTGGAATTTTAGCCATTTTTTGACGTGAAATTGTAAACATGTGGACATGGATTTTGAAAATTCTAGAGAGAATTTTAAAAGCTTCAACAGAATTTCAACAATTTTGAGAGGGATTTGAAAAGTTTCAATGGGAATGGGAAGAATTGGGACAAAAATTGGAAAATTTTTAAGGGACTTTGAAAAAATTTCAACTGGAATTTTAGCCATTTTTTGACGTGAAATTGTAAACATGTTGAAGTGGATTTTGAAAATTCTAGAGAGAATTTTAAAAGCTTCAACAGAATTTCAACAATTTGGAGAGGGATTTGAAAAGTTTCAATGGGAATGGGAAGAATTGGGACAAAAATTGGAAAATTTTTAAGGGACTTGGAAAAAATTTCAACTGGAATTTTAGCAATTTTTTTACGTGAAATTGTAAACATGTGGACATGGATTTTGAAAATTCTAGAGAGAATTTTAAAAGCTTCAAGAGAATTTCAACAATTTTGAGAGGGATTTGAAAAGTTTCAATGGGAATGGGAAGAATTGGGACAAAAATTGGAAAATTTTTAAGGGACTTTGAAAAAATTTCAACTGAAATTTTAGCATTTTTTTTTACGTGAAATTGTAAACATGTGGACATGGATTTTGAAAATTCTAGAGAGAATTTTAAAAGCTTCAAGAGAATTTCAACAATTTTGAGAGGGATTTGAAAAGTTTCAATGGGAATGGGAAGAATTGGGACAAAAATTGGAAAATTTTTAAGGGACTTGGAAAAAATTTCAACTGGAATTTTAGCCATTTTTTGACGTGAAATTGTAAACATGTGGACATGGATTTTGAAAATTCTAGAGAGAATTTTAAAAGCTTCAACAGAATTTCAACAATTTTGAGAGGGATTTGAAAAGTTTCAATGGGAATGGGAAGAATTGGGACAAAAATTGGAAAATTTTTAAGGGACTTTGAAAAAATTTCAACTGGAATTTTAGCCATTTTTTGACATGAAATTGTAAACATGTGGCCATGGATTTTGAAAATTCTAGAGAGAATTTTAAAAGCTTCAACAGAATTTCAACAATTTTGAGAGGGATTTGAAAAGTTTCAATGGGAATGGGAAGAATTGGGACAAAAATTGGAAAATTTTTAAGGGACTTTGAAAAAATTTCAACTGGAATTTTAGCCATTTTTTTACGTGAAATTGTAAACATGTGGACATGGATTTTGAAAATTCTAGAGAGAATTTTAAAAGCTTCAACAGAATTTCTACAATTTTGAGAGGGATTTGAAAAGTTTCAATGGGAATGGGAAGAATTGGGACAAAAATTGGAAAATTTTTAAGGGACTTTGAAAAAATTTCAACTGGAATTTTAGCAATTTTTTTATGTGAAATTGTAAACATGTGGACATGGATTTTGAAAATTCTAGAGAGAATTTTAAAAGCTTTAACAGAATTTCAACAATTTTGAGAGGGATTTGAAAAGTTTCAATGGGAATGGGAAGAATTGGGACAAAAATTGGAAAATTTTTAAGGGACTTTGAAAAAATTTCAACTGGAATTTTAGCCATTTTTTGTCGTGAAATTGTAAACATGTGGCCATGGATTTTGAAAATTCTAGAGAGAATTTTAAAAGCTTCAACAGAATTTCTACAATTTTGAGAGGGATTTGAAAAGTTTCAATGGGAATGGGAAGAATTGGGACAAAAATTGGAAAATTTTTAAGGGACTTTGAAAAAATTTCAACTGGAATTTTAGCCATTTTTTGACATGAAATTGTAAACATGTGGCCATGGATTTTGAAAATTCTAGAGAGAATTTTAAAAGCTTCAACAGAATTTCAACAATTTTGAGAGGGATTTGAAAAGTTTCAATGGGAATGGGAAGAATTGGGACAAAAATTGGAAAATTTTTAAGGGACTTTGAAAAAATTTCAACTGGAATTTTAGCATTTTTTTTTACGTGAAATTGTAAACATGTGGACATGGATTTTGAAAATTCTAGAGAGAATTTTAAAAGCTTCAACAGAATTTCAACAATTTTGAGAGGGATTTGAAAAGTTTCAATGGGAATGGGAAGAATTGGGACAAAAATTGGAAAATTTTTAAGGGACTTTGAAAAAATGTCAACTGGAATTTTAGCCATTTTTTGACATGAAATTGTAAACATGTGGCCATGGATTTTGAAAATTCTAGAGAGAATTTTAAAAGCTTCAAGAGAATTTCAACAATTTTGAGAGGGATTTGAAAAGTTTCAATGGGAATGGGAAGAATTGGGACAAAAATTGGAAAATTTTTAAGGGACTTTGAAAAAATTTCAACTGGAATTTTAGCCATTTTTTTACGTGAAATTGTAAACATGTGGCCATGGATTTTGAAAATTCTAGAGAGAATTTTAAAAGCTTCAACAGAATTTCAACAATTTGGAGAGGGATTTGAAAAGTTTCAATGGGAATGGGAAGAATTGGGACAAAAATTGGAAAATTTTTAAGGGACTTTGAAAAAATTTCAACTGGAATTTTAGCCATTTTTTGACGTGAAATTGTAAACATGTGGACATGGATTTTGAAAATTCTAGAGAGAATTTTAAAAGCTTCAACAGAATTTCTACAATTTTGAGAGGGATTTGAAAAGTTTCAATGGGAATGGGAAGAATTGGGACAAATATTGGAAAATTTTTAAGGGACTTTGAAAAAATTTCAACTGGAATTTTAGCCATTTTTTGACATGAAATTGTAAACATGTGGCCATGGATTTTGAAAATTCTAGAGAGAATTTTAAAAGCTTCAACAGAATTTCAACAATTTTGAGAGGGATTTGAAAAGTTTCAATGGGAATGGGAAGAATTGGGACAAAAATTGGAAAATTTTTAAGGGACTTTGAAAAAATTTCAACTGGAATTTTAGCATTTTTTTTTACGTGAAATTGTAAACATGTGGACATGGATTTTGAAAATTCTAGAGAGAATTTTAAAAGCTTCAAGAGAATTTCAACAATTTGGAGAGGGATTTGAAAAGTTTCAATGGGAATGGGAAGAATTGGGACAAAAATTGGAAAATTTTTAAGGGACTTTGAAAAAATTTCAACTGAAATTTTAGCATTTTTTTTTTACGTGAAATTGTAAACATGTGGACATGGATTTTGAAAATTCTAGAGAGAATTTTAAAAGCTTCAAGAGAATTTCAACAATTTTGAGAGGGATTTGAAAAGTTTCAATGGGAATGGGAAGAATTGGGACAAAAATTGGAAAATTTTTAAGGGACTTTGAAAAAATTTCAACTGGAATTTTAGCCATTTTTTCACATGAAATTGTAAACATGTGGCCATGGATTTTGAAAATTCTAGAGAGAATTTTAAAAGCTTCAACAGAATTTCAACAATTTTGAGAGGGATTTGAAAAGTTTCAATGGGAATGGGAAGAATTGGGACAAAAATTGGAAAATTTTTAAGGGACTTTGAAAAAATTTCAACTGGAATTTTAGCCATTTTTTGTCGTGAAATTGTAAACATGTGGACATGGATTTTGAAAATTCTAGAGAGAATTTTAAAAGCTTCAAGAGAATTTCAACAATTTTGAGAGGGATTTGAAAAGTTTCAATGGGAATGGGAAGAATTGGGACAAAAATTGGAAAATTTTTAAGGGACTTGGAAAAAATTTCAACTGGAATTTTAGCCATTTTTTGACGGACGTGAAATTGTAAACATGTGGACATGGATTTTGAAAATTCTAGAGAGAATTTTAAAAGCTTCAACAGAATTTCAACAATTTTGAGAGGGATTTGAAAAGTTTCAATGGGAATGGGAAGAATTGGGACAAAAATTGGAAAATTTTTAAGGGACTTTGAAAAAATTTCAACTGGAATTTTAGCCATTTTTTTACGTGAAATTGTAAACATGTGGCCATGGATTTTGAAAATTCTAGAGAGAATTTTAAAAGCTTCAACAGAATTTCAACAATTTGGAGAGGGATTTGAAAAGTTTCAATGGGAATGGGAAGAATTGGGACAAAAATTGGAAAATTTTTAAGGGACTTTGAAAAAATTTCAACTGGAATTTTAGCAATTTTTTATGTGAAATTGTAAACATGTGGACATGGATTTTGAAAATTCTAGAGAGAATTTTAAAGCTTTAACAGAATTTCTACAATTTTGAGAGGGATTTGAAAAGTTTCAATGGGAATGGGAAGAATTGGGACAAAAACTGGAAAATTTTTAAGGGACTTTGAAAAAATTTCAACTGGAATTTTAGCCATTTTTTGACGTGAAATTGTAAACATGTGGACATGGATTTTGAAAATTCTAGAGAGAATTTTAAAAGCTTCAACAGAATTTCAACAATTTTGAGAGGGATTTGAAAAGTTTCAATGGGAATGGGAAGAATTGGGACAAAAATTGGAAAATTTTTTAAGGGACTTTGAAAAAATTTCAACTGGAATTTTAGCCATTTTTTGACATGAAATTGTAAACATGTGGCCATGGATTTTGAAAATTCTAGAGAGAATTTTAAAAGCTTCAACAGAATTTCAACAATTTTGAGAGGGATTTGAAAAGTTTCAATGGGAATGGGAAGAATTGGGACAAAATTGGAAAATTTTTAGGGACTTTGAAAAAATTTCAACTGGAATTTTAGCATTTTTTTTACGTGAAATTGAAAACATGTGGACATGGATTTTGAAAATTCTAGAGAGAATTTTAAAAGCTTCAAGAGAATTTCAACAATTTTGAGAGGGATTTGAAAAGTTTCAATGGGAATGGGAAGAATTGGGACAAAAATTGGAAAATTTTTAAGGGACTTTGAAAAAATGTCAACTGGAATTTTAGCCATTTTTTGACATGAAATTGTAAACATGTGGCCATGGATTTTGAAAATTCTAGAGAGAATTTTAAAAGCTTCAACAGAATTTCAACAATTTTGAGAGGGATTTGAAAAGTTTCAATGGGAATGGGAAGAATTGGGACAAAAATTGGAAAATTTTTAAGGGACTTTGAAAAAATTTCAACTGGAATTTTAGCCATTTTTTGACGTGAAATTGTAAACAGGCCATGGATTTTGAAAATTCTAGAGAGAATTTTAAAAGCTTCAACAGAATTTCAACAATTTTGAGAGGGATTTGAAAAGTTTCAATGGGAATGGGAAGAATTGGGACAAAAATTGGAAAATTTTTAAGGGACTTTGAAAAAATTTCAACTGGAATTTTAGCCATTTTTTGACGTGAAATTGTAAACATGTGGACATGGATTTTGAAAATTCTAGAGAGAATTTTAAAAGCTTCAACAGAATTTCTACAATTTTGAGAGGGATTTGAAAAGTTTCAATGGGAATGGGAAGAATTGGGACAAAAATTGGAAAATTTTTAAGGGACTTTGAAAAAATTTCAACTGGAATTTTAGCCATTTTTTGACATGAAATTGTAAACATGTGGCCATGGATTTTGAAAATTCTAGAGAGAATTTTAAAAGCTTCAACAGAATTTCAACAATTTTGAGAGGGATTTGAAAAGTTTCAATGGGAATGGGAAGAATTGGGACAAAAATTGGAAAATTTTTAAGGGACTTTGAAAAAATTTCAACTGGAATTTTAGCATTTTTTTTGACGTGAAATTGTAAACATGTGGCCATGGATTTTGAAAATTCTAGAGAGAATTTTAAAAGCTTCAAGAGAATTTCAACAATTTTGAGAGGGATTTGAAAAGTTTCAATGGGAATGGGAAGAATTGGGACAAAAATTGGAAAATTTTTAAGGGACTTTGAAAAAATTTCAACTGGAATTTTAGCCATTTTTTGACGTGAAATTGTAAACATGTGGACATGGATTTTGAAAATTCTAGAGAGAATTTTAAAAGCTTCAAGAGAATTTCAACAATTTTGAGAGGGATTTGAAAAGTTTCAATGGGAATGGGAAGAATTGGGACAAAAATTGGAAAATTTTTAAGGGACTTTGAAAAAATTTCAACTGGAATTTTAGCCATTTTTTGACATGAAATTGTAAACATGTGGCCATGGATTTTGAAAATTCTAGAGAGAATTTTAAAAGCTTCAACAGAATTTCAACAATTTTGAGAGGGATTTGAAAAGTTTCAATGGGAATGGGAAGAATTGGGACAAAAATTGGAAAATTTTTAAGGGACTTTGAAAAAATTTCAACTGGAATTTTAGCCATTTTTTGTCGTGAAATTGTAAACATGTGGCCATGGATTTTGAAAATTCTAGAGAGAATTTTAAAAGCTTCAAGAGAATTTCAACAATTTTGAGAGGGATTTGAAAAGTTTCAATGGGAATGGGAAGAATTGGGACAAAAATTGGAAAATTTTTAAGGGACTTGGAAAAAATTTCAACTGGAATTTTAGCCATTTTTTGACGTGAAATTGTAAACATGTGGACATGGATTTTGAAAATTCTAGAGAGAATTTTAAAAGCTTCAAGAGAATTTCAACAATTTGGAGAGGGATTTGAAAAGTTTCAATGGGAATGGGAAGAATTGGGACAAAAATTGGAAAATTTTTAAGGGACTTTGAAAAAATTTCAACTGGAATTTTAGCCATTTTTTGACGTGAAATTGTAAACATGTGGCCATGGATTTTGAAAATTCTAGAGAGAATTTTAAAAGCTTCAACAGAATTTCAACAATTTTGAGAGGGATTTGAAAACTTTCAATGGGAATGGGAAGAATTGGGACAAAAATTGGAAAATTTTTAAGGGACTTGGAAAAAATTTCAACTGGAATTTTAGCCATTTTTTGACGTGAAATTGTAAACATGTGGACATGGATTTTGAAAATTCTAGAGAGAATTTTAAAAGCTTCAACAGAATTTCAACAATTTTGAGAGGGATTTGAAAAGTTTCAATGGGAATGGGAAGAATTGGGACAAAAATTGGAAAATTTTTAAGGGACTTTGAAAAAATTTCAACTGGAATTTTAGCCATTTTTTTATGTGAAATTGTAAACATGTGGACATGGATTTTGAAAATTCTAGAGAGAATTTTAAAAGCTTTAACAGAATTTCTACAATTTTGAGAGGGATTTGAAAAGTTTCAATGGGAATGGGAAGAATTGGGACAAAAATTGGAAAATTTTTAAGGGACTTTGAAAAATTTCAACTGGAATTTTAGCAATTTTTTGACGTGAAATTGTAAACATGTGGACATGGATTTTGAAAATTCTAGAGAGAATTTTAAAAGCTTCAAGAGAATTTCAACAATTTTGAGAGGGATTTGAAAAGTTTCAATGGGAATGGGAAGAATTGGGACAAAAATTGGAAAATTTTTAAGGGACTTTGAAAAAATTTCAGCTGGAATTTTAGCCATTTTTTGACATGAAATTGTAAACATGTGGCCATGGATTTTGAAAATTCTAGAGAGAATTTTAAAAGCTTCAACAGAATTTCAACAATTTTGAGAGGGATTTGAAAAGTTTCAATGGGAATGGGAAGAATTGGGACAAAAATTGGAAAATTTTTAAGGGACTTTGAAAAAATTTCAACTGGAATTTTAGCATTTTTTTTTACGTGAAATTGTAAACATGTGGACATGGATTTTGAAAATTCTAGAGAGAATTTTAAAAGCTTCAAGAGAATTTCAACAATTTTGAGAGGGATTTGAAAAGTTTCAATGGGAATGGGAAGAATTGGAACAAAAATTGGAAATTTTTAAGGGACTTTGAAAAAATTTCAACTGGAATTTTAGCAATTTTTTGACGTGAAATTGTAAACATGTGGACATGGATTTTGAAAATTCTAGAGAGAATTTTAAAAGCTTCAAGAGAATTTCAACAATTTTGAGAGGGATTTGAAAAGTTTCAATGGGAATGGGAAGAATTGGGACAAAAATTGGAAAATTTTTAAGGGACTTTGAAAAAATTTCAACTGGAATTTTAGCCATTTTTTGACATGAAATTGTAAACATGTGGCCATGGATTTTGAAAATTCTAGAGAGAATTTTAAAAGCTTCAACAGAATTTCAACAATTTTGAGAGGGATTTGAAAAGTTTCAATGGGAATGGGAAGAATTGGGACAAAAATTGGAAAATTTTTAAGGGACTTTGAAAAAATTTCAACTGAAATTTTAGCATTTTTTTTTTACGTGAAATTGTAAACATGTGGCCATGGATTTTGAAAATTCTAGAGAGAATTTTAAAAGCTTCAAGAGAATTTCAACAATTTGGAGAGGGATTTGAAAAGTTTCAATGGGAATGGGAAGAATTGGGACAAAAATTGGAAAATTTTTAAGGGACTTTGAAAAAATTTCAGCTGGAATTTTAGCCATTTTTTGACATGAAATTGTAAACATGTGGCCATGGATTTTGAAAATTCTAGAGAGAATTTTAAAAGCTTCAAGAGAATTTCAACAATTTTGAGAGGGATTTGAAAAGTTTCAATGGGAATGGGAAGAATTGGGACAAAAATTGGAAAATTTTTAAGGGACTTGGAAAAAATTTCAACTGGAATTTTAGCCATTTTTTGACGTGAAATTGTAAACATGTGGACATGGATTTTGAAAATTCTAGAGAGAATTTTAAAAGCTTCAAGAGAATTTCAACAATTTTGAGAGGGATTTGAAAAGTTTCAATGGGAATGGGAAGAATTGGGACAAAAATTGGAAAATTTTTAAGGGACTTTGAAAAAATTTCAACTGGAATTTTAGCCATTTTTTGACGTGAAATTGTAAACATGTTGAAGTGGATTTTGAAAATTCTAGAGAGAATTTTCAAAGCTTCAAGAGAATTTCAACAATTTTGAGAGGGATTTGAAAAGTTTCAATGGGAATGGGAAGAATTGGGACAAAAATTGGAAAATTTTTAAGGGACTTTGAAAAAATTTCAACTGGAATTTTAGCCATTTTTTGACGTGAAATTGTAAACATGTGGCCATGGATTTTGAAAATTCTAGAGAGAATTTTAAAAGCTTCAACAGAATTTCAACAATTTTGAGAGGGATTTGAAAAGTTTCAATGGGAATGGGAAGAATTGGGACAAAAATTGGAAAATTTTTAAGGGACTTTGAAAAATTTCAACTGGAATTTTAGCCATTTTTTGACGTGAAATTGTAAACATGTGGACATGGATTTTGAAAATTCTAGAGAGAATTTTAAAAGCTTCAACAGAATTTCAACACTTTTGAGAGGGATTTGAAAAGTTTCAATGGGAATGGGAAGAATTGGGACAAAAATTGGAAAACTTTTAAGGGACTTTGAAAAAATTTCAACTGGAATTTTAGCCATTTTTTGACGTGAAATTGTAAACATGTGGACATGGATTTTGAAAATTCTAGAGAGAATTTTAAAAGCTTCAACAGAATTTCAACAATTTGGAGAGGGATTTGAAAAGTTTCAATGGGAATGGGAAGAATTGGGACAAAAATTGGAAAATTTTGAAGGGACTTTGAAAAAATTTCAACTGGAATTTTAGCAATTTTTTTATGTGAAATTGTAAACATGTGGACATGGATTTTGAAAATTCTAGAGAGAATTTTAAAAGCTTCAACAGAATTTCAACAATTTTGAGAGGGATTTGAAAAGTTTCAATGGGAATGGGAAGAATTGGGACAAAAATTGGAAAATTTTTAAGGGACTTTGAAAAAATTTCAACTGGAATTTTAGCCATTTTTTAATGTGAAATTGTAAACATGTGGACATGGATTTTGAAAATTCTAGAGAGAATTTTAAAAGCTTCAACAGAATTTCAACAATTTTGAGAGGGATTTGAAAAGTTTCAATGGGAATGGGGAAGAATTGGGACAAAAATTGGAAAATTTTTAAGGGACTTTGAAAAAATTTCAACTGGAATTTTAGCCATTTTTTGACATGAAATTGTAAACATGTGGCCATGGATTTTGAAAATTCTAGAGAGAATTTTAAAAGCTTCAACAGAATTTCAACAATTTTGAGAGGGATTTGAAAAGTTTCAATGGGAATGGGAAGAATTGGGACAAAAATTGGAAAATTTTTAAGGGACTTTGAAAAAATTTCAACTGGAATTTTAGCCATTTTTTGTCGTGAAATTGTAAACATGTGGACATGGATTTTGAAAATTCTAGAGAGAATTTTAAAAGCTTCAAGAGAATTTCAACAATTTTGAGAGGGATTTGAAAAGTTTCAATGGGAATGGGAAGAATTGGGACAAAAATTGGAAAATTTTTAAGGGACTTGGAAAAAATTTCAACTGGAATTTTAGCCATTTTTTGACGTGAAATTGTAAACATGTGGACATGGATTTTGAAAATTCTAGAGAGAATTTTAAAAGCTTCAAGAGAATTTCAACAATTTGGAGAGGGATTTGAAAAGTTTCAATGGGAATGGGAAGAATTGGGACAAAAATTGGAAAATTTTTAAGGGACTTTGAAAAAATTTCAACTGGAATTTTAGCCATTTTTGACGTGAAATTGTAAACATGTTGAAGTGGATTTTTGAAAATTCTAGAGAGAATTTTAAAAGCTTCAACAGAATTTCAACAATTTGGAGAGGGATTTGAAAAGTTTCAATGGGAATGGGAAGAATTGGGACAAAAATTGGAAAATTTTTAAGGGACTTTGAAAAAATGTCAACTGGAATTTTAGCCATTTTTTGACATGAAATTGTAAACATGTGGCCATGGATTTTGAAAATTCTAGAGAGAATTTTAAAAGCTTCAACAGAATTTCAACAATTTTGAGAGGGATTTGAAAAGTTTCAATGGGAATGGGAAGAATTGGGACAAAAATTGGAAAATTTTTAAGGGACTTTGAAAAAATTTCAACTGGAATTTTAGCCATTTTTTTACGTGAAATTGTAAACATGTGGCCATGGATTTTGAAAATTCTAGAGAGAATTTTAAAAGCTTCAACAGAATTTCAACAATTTTGAGAGGGATTTGAAAAGTTTCAATGGGAATGGGAAGAATTGGGACAAAAATTGGAAAATTTTTAAGGGACTTTGAAAAAATTTCAACTGGAATTTTAGCAATTTTTTTATGTGAAATTGTAAACATGTGGACATGGATTTTGAAAATTCTAGAGAGAATTTTAAAAGCTTTAACAGAATTTCTACAATTTTGAGAGGGATTTGAAAAGTTTCAATGGGAATGGGAAGAATTGGGACAAAAATTGGAAAATTTTTAAGGGACTTTGAAAAAATTTCAACTGGAATTTTAGCCATTTTTTGACGTGAAATTGTAAACATGTGGCCATGGATTTTGAAAATTCTAGAGAGAATTTTAAAAGCTTCAAGAGAATTTCAACAATTTTGAGAGGGATTTGAAAAGTTTCAATGGGAATGGGAAGAATTGGGACAAAAATTGGAAAATTTTTAAGGGACTTTGAAAAAATGTCAACTGGAATTTTAGCCATTTTTTGACATGAAATTGTAAACATGTGGCCATGGATTTTGAAAATTCTAGAGAGAATTTTAAAAGCTTCAAGAGAATTTCAACAATTTTGAGAGGGATTTGAAAAGTTTCAATGGGAATGGGAAGAATTGGGACAAAAATTGGAAAATTTTTAAGGGACTTTGAAAAAATTTCAACTGGAATTTTAGCCATTTTTTTACGTGAAATTGTAAACATGTGGCCATGGATTTTGAAAATTCTAGAGAGAATTTTAAAAGCTTCAAGAGAATTTCAACAATTTTGAGAGGGATTTGAAAAGTTTCAATGGGAATGGGAAGAATTGGGACAAAAATTGGAAAATTTTTAAGGGACTTTGAAAAAATTCAACTGGAATTTTAGCCATTTTTTGACGTGAAATTGTAAACATGTGGACATGGATTTTGAAAATTCTAGAGAGAATTTTAAAAGCTTTAACAGAATTTCTACAATTTTGAGAGGGATTTGAAAAGTTTCAATGGGAATGGGAAGAATTGGGACAAAAATTGGAAAATTTTTAAGGGACTTTGAAAAAATTTCAACTGGAATTTTAGCCATTTTTGACGTGAAATTGTAAACATGTGGACATGGATTTTGAAAATTCTAGAGAGAATTTTAAAAGCTTCAACAGAATTTCTACAATTTTGAAAGGGATTTGAAAAGTTTCAATGGGAATGGGAAGAATTGGGACAAAAATTGGAAAATTTTTAAGGGACTTTGAAAATTTCAACTGGAATTTTAGCCATTTTTTGACATGAAATTGTAAACATGTGGCCATGGATTTTGAAAATTCTAGAGAGAATTTTAAAAGCTTCAACAGAATTTCTACAATTTGGAGAGGGATTTGAAAAGTTTCAATGGGAATGGGAAGAATTGGGACAAAAATTGGAAAATTTTTAAGGGACTTGGAAAAATTTCAACTGGAATTTTAGCCATTTTTTGACGTGAAATTGTAAACATGTGGACATGGATTTTGAAAATTCTAGAGAGAATTTTAAAAGCTTCAAGAGAATTTCAACAATTTTGAGAGGGATTTGAAAAGTTTCAATGGGAATGGGAAGAATTGGGACAAAAATTGGAAAATTTTTAAGGGACTTTGAAAAATTTCAACTGGAATTTTAGCCATTTTTTGACATGAAATTGTAAACATGTGGACATGGATTTTGAAAATTCTAGAGAGAATTTTAAAAGCTTCAACAGAATTTCTACAATTTTGAGAGGGATTTGAAAAGTTTCAATGGGAATGGGAAGAATTGGGACAAAAATTGGAAAATTTTTAAGGGACTTTGAAAAAATTTCAACTGGAATTTTAGCCATTTTTTGACGTGAAATTGTAAACATGTGGACATGGATTTTGAAAATTCTAGAGAGAATTTTAAAAGCTTCAAGAGAATTTCAACAATTTTGAGAGGGATTTGAAAAGTTTCAATGGGAATGGGAAGAATTGGGACAAAAATTGGAAAATTTTTAAGGGACTTTGAAAAAATTTCAACTGGAATTTTAGCAATTTTTTTATGTGAAATTGTAAACATGTGGACATGGATTTTGAAAATTCTAGAGAGATTTTTAAAAGCTTCAAGAGAATTTCAACAATTTTGAGAGGGATTTGAAAAGTTTCAATGGGAATGGGAAGAATTGGGACAAAAATTGGAAAATTTTTAAGGGACTTTGAAAAAATTTCAACTGGAATTTTAGCAATTTTTTATGTGAAATTGTAAACATGTGGACATGGATTTTGAAAATTCTAGAGAGAATTTTAAAAGCTTCAAGAGAATTTCACAATTTTGAGAGGGATTTGAAAAGTTTCAATGGGAATGGGAAGAATTGGGACAAAAATTGGAAAATTTTTAAGGGACTTTGAAAAAATTTCAACTGGAATTTTAGCAATTTTTTATGTGAAATTGTAAACATGTGGACATGGATTTTGAAAATTCTAGAGAGAATTTTAAAAGCTTTAACAGAATTTCAACAATTTTGAGAGGGATTTGAAAAGTTTCAATGGGAATGGGAAGAATTGGGACAAAAATTGGAAAATTTTTAAGGGACTTTGAAAAAATTTCAACTGGAATTTTAGCAATTTTTTTATGTGAAATTGTAAACATGTGGCCATGGATTTTGAAAATTCTAGAGAGAATTTTAAAAGCTTCAAGAGAATTTCAACAAAGGGATTTGAAAAGTTTCAATGGGAATGGGAAGAATTGGGACAAAAATTGGAAAATTTTTAAGGGACTTTGAAAAAATTTCAACTGGAATTTTAGCCATTTTTTGACGTGAAATTGTAAACATGTGGACATGGATTTTGAAAATTCTAGAGAGAATTTTAAAAGCTTCAAGAGAATTTCAACAATTTGGAGAGGGATTTGAAAAGTTTCAATGGGAATGGGAAGAATTGGGACAAAAATTGGAAAATTTATAAGGGACTTTGAAAAAATTTCAACTGGAATTTTAGCCATTTTTTGACGTGAAATTGTAAACATGTGGACATGGATTTTGAAAATTCTAGAGAGAATTTTAAAAGCTTCAACAGAATTTCAACAATTTTGAGAGGGATTTGAAAAGTTTCAATGGGAATGGGAAGAATTGGGACAAAAATTGGAAAATTTTTAAGGGACTTTGAAAATATTTCAACTGGAATTTTAGCCATTTTTTGACGTGAAATTGTAAACATGTGGCCATGGATTTTGAAAATTCTAGAGAGAATTTTAAAAGCTTCAAGAGAATTTCTACAATTTTGAGAGGGATTTGAAAAGTTTCAATGGGAATGGGAAGAATTGGGACAAAAATTGGAAAATTTTTAAGGGACTTTGAAAAAATTTCAACTGGAATTTTAGCAATTTTTTATGTGAAATTGTAAACATGTGGCCATGGATTTTGAAAATTCTAGAGAGAATTTTAAAAGCTTCAAGAGAATTTCAACAATTTTGAGAGGGATTTGAAAAGTTTCAATGGGAATGGGAAGAATTGGGACAAAAATTGGAAAATTTTTAAGGGACTTTGAAAAAATTTCAACTGGAATTTTAGCCATTTTTGACGTGAAATTGTAAACATGTGGACATGGATTTTGAAAATTCTAGAGAGAATTTTAAAAGCTTTAACAGAATTTCAACAATTTTGAGAGGGATTTGAAAAGTTTCAATGGGAATGGGAAGAATTGGGACAAAAATTGGAAAATTTTTAAGGGACTTTGAAAAAATTTCAACTGGAATTTTAGCCATTTTTTTATGTGAAATTGTAAACATGTGGCCATGGATTTTGAAAATTCTAGAGAGAATTTTAAAAGCTTCAAGAGAATTTCAACAATTTTGAGAGGGATTTGAAAAGTTTCAATGGGAATGGGAAGAATTGGGACAAAAATTGGAAAATTTTTAAGGGACTTTGAAAAAATTTCAACTGGAATTTTAGCCATTTTTTGACGTGAAATTGTAAACATGTGGACATGGATTTTGAAAATTCTAGAGAGAATTTTAAAAGCTTCAAGAGAATTTCAACAATTTTGAGAGGGATTTGAAAAGTTTCAATGGGAATGGGAAGAATTGGGACAAAAATTGGAAAATTTATAAGGGACTTTGAAAAAATTTCAACTGGAATTTTAGCCATTTTT
Source organism: Streptopelia decaocto (assembly GCF_964273445.1). Lineage (NCBI taxonomy): Eukaryota > Metazoa > Chordata > Aves > Columbiformes > Columbidae > Streptopelia > Streptopelia decaocto. The sequence continues at coordinate 10,786 of NW_028116968.1, read as the reverse complement.
TGACATGAAATTGTAAACATGTGGCCATGGATTTTGAAAATTCTAGAGAGAATTTTAAAAGCTTCAACAGAATTTCAACAATTTTGAGAGGGATTTGAAAAGTTTCAATGGGAATGGGAAGAATTGGGACAAAAATTGGAAAATTTTTAAGGGACTTTGAAAATATTTCAACTGGAATTTTAGCCATTTTTTGACGTGAAATTGTAAACATGTGGCCATGGATTTTGAAAATTCTAGAGAGAATTTTAAAAGCTTCAAGAGAATTTCAACAATTTTGAGAGGGATTTGAAAAGTTTCAATGGGAATGGGAAGAATTGGGACAAAAATTGGAAAATTTTTAAGGGACTTTGAAAAAATTTCAACTGGAATTTTAGCAATTTTTTTATGTGAAATTGTAAACATGTGGCCATGGATTTTGAAAATTCTAGAGAGAATTTTAAAAGCTTCAACAGAATTTCAACAATTTTGAGAGGGATTTGAAAAGTTTCAATGGGAATGGGAAGAATTGGGACAAAAATTGGAAAATTTTGAAGGGACTTTGAAAAAATTTCAACTGGAATTTTAGCCATTTTTTGACGTGAAATTGTAAACATGTGGCCATGGATTTTGAAAATTCTAGAGAGAATTTTAAAAGCTTCAACAGAATTTCAACAATTTTGAGAGGGATTTGAAAAGTTTCAATGGGAATGGGAAGAATTGGGACAAAAATTGGAAAATTTTTAAGGGACTTTGAAAAAATTTCAACTGGAATTTTAGCCATTTTTTGACATGAAATTGTAAACATGTGGACATGGATTTTGAAAATTCTAGAGAGAATTTTAAAAGCTTCAACAGAATTTCTACAATTTTGAGAGGGATTTGAAAAGTTTCAATGGGAATGGGAAGAATTGGGACAAAAATTGGAAAATTTTTAAGGGACTTTGAAAAAATTTCAACTGGAATTTTAGCCATTTTTTTATGTGAAATTGTAAACATGTGGCCATGGATTTTGAAAATTCTAGAGAGAATTTTAAAAGCTTCAAGAGAATTTCAACAATTTTGAGAGGGATTTGAAAAGTTTCAATGGGAATGGGAAGAATTGGGACAAAAATTGGAAATTTTTTAAGGGACTTTGAAAAAATTTCAACTGGAATTTTAGCCATTTTTTGACGTGAAATTGTAAACATGTGGACATGGATTTTGAAAATTCTAGAGAGAATTTTAAAAGCTTCAACAGAATTTCAACAATTTTGAGAGGGATTTGAAAAGTTTCAATGGGAATGGGAAGAATTGGGACAAAAATTGGAAAATTTTTAAGGGACTTTGAAAAAATTTCAACTGGAATTTTAGCCATTTTTTGACGTGAAATTGTAAACATGTGGACATGGATTTTGAAAATTCTAGAGAGAATTTTAAAAGCTTTAACAGAATTTCTACAATTTTGAGAGGGATTTGAAAAGTTTCAATGGGAATGGGAAGAATTGGGACAAAAATTGGAAAATTTTTAAGGGACTTTGAAAAAATTTCAACTGGAATTTTAGCCATTTTTTTACGTGAAATTGTAAACATGTGGACATGGATTTTGAAAATTCTAGAGAGAATTTTAAAAGCTTCAAGAGAATTTCTACAATTTTGAGAGGGATTTGAAAAGTTTCAATGGGAATGGGAAGAATTGGGACAAAAATTGGAAAATTTTTAAGGGACTTTGAAAAAATTTCAACTGGAATTTTAGCCATTTTTTGACGTGAAATTGTAAACATGTGGCCATGGATTTTGAAAATTCTAGAGAGAATTTTAAAAGCTTCAAGAGAATTTCAACAATTTTGAGAGGGATTTGAAAAGTTTCAATGGGAATGGGAAGAATTGGGACAAAAATTGGAAAATTTTTAAGGGACTTTGAAAAAATTTCAACTGGAATTTTAGCCATTTTTTGACGTGAAATTGTAAACATGTGGACATGGATTTTGAAAATTCTAGAGAGAATTTTAAAAGCTTCAACAGAATTTCTACAATTTTGAGAGGGATTTGAAAAGTTTCAATGGGAATGGGAAGAATTGGGACAAAAATTGGAAAATTTTGAAGGGACTTTGAAAAAATTTCAACTGGAATTTTAGCAATTTTTTTACGTGAAATTGTAAACATGTGGACATGGATTTTGAAAATTCTAGAGAGAATTTTAAAAGCTTCAAGAGAATTTCTACAATTTTGAGAGGGATTTGAAAAGTTTCAATGGGAATGGGAAGAATTGGGACAAAAATTGGAAAATTTTTAAGGGACTTTGAAAAAATTTCAACTGGAATTTTAGCCATTTTTTGACGTGAAATTGTAAACATGTGGCCATGGATTTTGAAAATTCTAGAGAGAATTTTAAAAGCTTCAAGAGAATTTCAACAATTTTGAGAGGGATTTGAAAAGTTTCAATGGGAATGGGAAGAATTGGGACAAAAATTGGAAAATTTTTAAGGGACTTGGAAAAAATTTCAACTGGAATTTTAGCAATTTTTTTATGTGAAATTGTAAACATGTGGACATGGATTTTGAAAATTCTAGAGAGAATTTTAAAAGCTTCAACAGAATTTCTACAATTTTGAGAGGGATTTGAAAAGTTTCAATGGGAATGGGAAGAATTGGGACAAAAATTGGAAAATTTTTAAGGGACTTTGAAAAAATTTCAACTGGAATTTTAGCCATTTTTTGACGTGAAATTGTAAACATGTGGACATGGATTTTGAAAATTCTAGAGAGAATTTTAAAAGCTTCAAGAGAATTTCTACAATTTTGAGAGGGATTTGAAAAGTTTCAATGGGAATGGGAAGAATTGGGACAAAAATTGGAAAATTTTTAAGGGACTTTGAAAAAATTTCAACTGGAATTTTAGCCATTTTTTGACGTGAAATTGTAAACATGTGGACATGGATTTTGAAAATTCTAGAGAGAATTTTAAAAGCTTCAAGAGAATTTCAACAATTTTGAGAGGGATTTGAAAAGTTTCAATGGGAATGGGAAGAATTGGGACAAAAATTGGAAAACTTTTAAGGGACTTTGAAAAAATTTCAACTGGAATTTTAGCCATTTTTTGACGTGAAATTGTAAACATGTGGACATGGATTTTGAAAATTCTAGAGAGAATTTTAAAAGGTTCAAGAGAATTTCAACAATTTTGAGAGGGATTTGAAAAGTTTCAATGGGAATGGGAAGAATTGGGACAAAAATTGGAAAATTTTTAAGGGACTTTGAAAAAATTTCAACTGGAATTTTAGCCATTTTTTGACGTGAAATTGTAAACATGTGGACATGGATTTTGAAAATTCTAGAGAGAATTTTAAAAGCTTCAAGAGAATTTCAACAATTTGGAGAGGGATTTGAAAAGTTTCAATGGGAATGGGAAGAATTGGGACAAAAATTGGAAAATTTTTAAGGGACTTTGAAAAAATTTCAACTGGAATTTTAGCCATTTTTTGACGTGAAATTGTAAACATGTTGAAGTGGATTTTGAAAATTTTAGAGAGAATTTTAAAAGCTTCAAGAGAATTTCAACAATTTTGAGAGGGATTTGAAAAGTTTCAATGGGAATGGGAAGAATTGGGACAAAAATTGGAAAATTTTGAAGGGACTTTGAAAAAATTTCAACTGGAATTTTAGCCATTTTTTTAACGTGAAATTGTAAACATGTGGCCATGGATTTTGAAAATTCTAGAGAGAATTTTAAAAGCTTCAAGAGAATTTCAACAATTTTGAGAGGGATTTGAAAAGTTTCAATGGGAATGGGAAGAATTGGGACAAAAATTGGAAAATTTTTAAGGGACTTTGAAAAAATTTCAACTGGAATTTTAGCCATTTTTTGACGTGAAATTGTAAACATGTTGAAGTGGATTTTGAAAATTCTAGAGAGAATTTTAAAAGCTTCAAGAGAATTTCAACAATTTTGAGAGGGATTTGAAAAGTTTCAATGGGAATGGGAAGAATTGGGACAAAAATTGGAAAATTTTTAAGGGACTTTGAAAAAATTTCAACTGGAATTTTAGCCATTTTTTGACGTGAAATTGTAAACATGTGGCCATGGATTTTGAAAATTCTAGAGAGAATTTTAAAAGCTTCAACAGAATTTCAACAATTTTGAGAGGGATTTGAAAAGTTTCAATGGGAATGGGAAGAATTGGGACAAAAATTGGAAAATTTTTAAGGGACTTTGAAAAAATTTCAACTGGAATTTTAGCAATTTTTTGACGTGAAATTGTAAACATGTGGACATGGATTTTGAAAATTCTAGAGAGAATTTTAAAAGCTTCAAGAGAATTTCAACAATTTTGAGAGGGATTTGAAAAGTTTCAATGGGAATGGGAAGAATTGGGACAAAAATTGGAAAATTTTTAAGGGACTTTGAAAAAATTTCAACTGGAATTTTAGCCATTTTTTGACATGAAATTGTAAACATGTGGACATGGATTTTGAAAATTCTAGAGAGAATTTTAAAAGCTTCAAGAGAATTTCAACAATTTTGAGAGGGATTTGAAAAGTTTCAATGGGAATGGGAAGAATTGGGACAAAAATTGGAAAATTTTTAAAGGACTTTGAAAAAATTTCAACTGGAATTTTAGCATTTTTTTTTACGTGAAATTGTAAACATGTGGCCATGGATTTTGAAAATTCTAGAGAGAATTTTAAAAGCTTCAAGAGAATTTCAACAATTTTGAGAGGGATTTGAAAAGTTTCAATGGGAATGGGAAGAATTGGGACAAAAATTGGAAAATTTTTAAGGGACTTTGAAAAAATTTCAACTGGAATTTTAGCCATTTTTTGACGTGAAATTGTAAACATGTTGAAGTGGATTTTGAAAATTCTAGAGAGAATTTTAAAAGCTTCAAGAGAATTTCAACAATTTTGAGAGGGATTTGAAAAGTTTCAATGGGAATGGGAAGAATTTGGACAAAAATTGGAAAATTTTTAAGGGACTTTGAAAAAATTTCAACTGGAATTTTAGCCATTTTTTGACATGAAATTGTAAACATGTGGACATGGATTTTGAAAATTCTAGAGAGAATTTTAAAAGCTTCAAGAGAATTTCAACAATTTTGAGAGGGATTTGAAAAGTTTCAATGGGAATGGGAAGAATTGGGACAAAAATTGGAAAATTTTTAAGGGACTTTGAAAAAATTTCAACTGGAATTTTAGCCATTTTTTGACGTGAAATTGTAAACATGTGGACATGGATTTTGAAAATTCTAGAGAGAATTTTAAAAGCTTCAACAGAATTTCAACAATTTTGAGAGGGATTTGAAAAGTTTCAATGGGAATGGGAAGAATTGGGACAAAAATTGGAAAACTTTTAAGGGACTTTGAAAAAATTTCAACTGGAATTTTAGCCATTTTTTGACGTGAAATTGTAAACATGTGGACATGGATTTTGAAAATTCTAGAGAGAATTTTAAAAGCTTCAAGAGAATTTCAACAATTTGGAGAGGGATTTGAAAAGTTTCAATGGGAATGGGAAGAATTGGGACAAAAATTGGAAAATTTTTAAGGGACTTTGAAAAAATTTCAACTGGAATTTTAGCCATTTTTTGACGTGAAATTGTAAACATGTTGAAGTGGCTTTTGAAAATTCTAGAGAGAATTTTAAAAGCTTCAAGAGAATTTCAACAATTTTGAGAGGGATTTGAAAAGTTTCAATGGGAATGGGAAGAATTGGGACAAAAATTGGAAAATTTTTAAGGGACTTTGAAAAAATTTCAACTGGAATTTTAGCCATTTTTTGACGTGAAATTGTAAACATGTGGCCATGGATTTTGAAAATTCTAGAGAGAATTTTAAAAGCTTCAAGAGAATTTCAACAATTTTGAGAGGGATTTGAAAAGTTTCAATGGGAATGGGAAGAATTGGGACAAAAATTGGAAAATTTTTAAGGGACTTTGAAAAAATTTCAACTGGAATTTTAGCCATTTTTTGACGTGAAATTGTAAACATGTTGAAGTGGATTTTGAAAATTCTAGAGAGAATTTTAAAAGCTTCAAGAGAATTTCAACAATTTTGAGAGGGATTTGAAAAGTTTCAATGGGAATGGGAAGAATTGGGACAAAAATTGGAAAATTTTTAAGGGACTTTGAAAAAATTTCAACTGGAATTTTAGCCATTTTTTGACATGAAATTGTAAACATGTGGACATGGATTTTGAAAATTCTAGAGAGAATTTTAAAAGCTTCAAGAGAATTTCAACAATTTTGAGAGGGATTTGAAAAGTTTCAATGGGAATGGGAAGAATTGGGACAAAAATTGGAAATTTTTTAAGGGACTTTGAAAAAATTTCAACTGGAATTTTAGCCATTTTTTTATGTGAAATTGTAAACATGTGGCCATGGAATTTGAAAATTCTAGAGAGAATTTTAAAAGCTTCAAGAGAATTTCAACAATTTTGAGAGGGATTTGAAAAGTTTCAATGGGAATGGGAAGAATTGGGACAAAAATTGGAAAATTTTTAAGGGACTTTGAAAAAATTTCAACTGGAATTTTAGCCATTTTTTGACGTGAAATTGTAAACATGTGGCCATGGATTTTGAAAATTCTAGAGAGAATTTTAAAAGCTTCAAGAGAATTTCAACAATTTTGAGAGGGATTTGAAAAGTTTCAATGGGAATGGGAAGAATTGGGACAAAAATTGGAAAATTTTTAAGGGACTTTGAAAAAATTTCAACTGGAATTTTAGCCATTTTTTTATGTGAAATTGTAAACATGTGGCCATGGAATTTGAAAATTCTAGAGAGAATTTTAAAAGCTTCAAGAGAATTTCAACAATTTGGAGAGGGATTTGAAAAGTTTCAATGGGAATGGGAAGAATTGGGACAAAAATTGGAAAATTTTTAAGGGACTTTGAAAAAATTTCAACTGGAATTTTAGCCATTTTTTGTCATGAAATTGTAAACATGTGGACATGGATTTTGAAAATTCTAGAGAGAATTTTAAAAGCTTCAAGAGAATTTCAACAATTTTGAGAGGGATTTGAAAAGTTTCAATGGGAATGGGAAGAATTGGGACAAAAATTGGAAAATTTTTAAGGGACTTTGAAAAAATTTCAACTGGAATTTTAGCCATTTTTTGACGTGAAATTGTAAACATGTGGACATGGATTTTGAAAATTCTAGAGAGAATTTTAAAAGCTTCAACAGAATTTCAACAATTTTGAGAGGGATTTGAAAAGTTTCAATGGGAATGGGAAGAATTGGGACAAAAATTGGAAAACTTTTAAGGGACTTTGAAAAAATTTCAACTGGAATTTTAGCCATTTTTTGACGTGAAATTGTAAACATGTGGACATGGATTTTGAAAATTCTAGAGAGAATTTTAAAAGCTTCAACAGAATTTCTACAATTTTGAGAGGGATTTGAAAAGTTTCAATGGGAATGGGAAGAATTGGGACAAAAATTGGAAAATTTTTAAGGGACTTTGAAAAAATTTCAACTGGAATTTTAGCCATTTTTTGACGTGAAATTGTAAACATGTGGCCATGGATTTTGAAAATTCTAGAGAGAATTTTAAAAGCTTCAAGAGAATTTCAACAATTTTGAGAGGGATTTGAAAAGTTTCAATGGGAATGGGAAGAATTGGGACAAAAATTGGAAAATTTTTAAGGGACTTTGAAAAAATTTCAACTGGAATTTTAGCCATTTTTTGACGTGAAATTGTAAACATGTGGCCATGGATTTTGAAAATTCTAGAGAGAATTTTAAAAGCTTCAAGAGAATTTCAACAATTTTGAGAGGGATTTGAAAAGTTTCAATGGGAATGGGAAGAATTGGGACAAAAATTGGAAAATTTTTAAGGGACTTTGAAAAAATTTCAACTGGAATTTTAGCCATTTTTTGACGTGAAATTGTAAACATGTGGACATGGATTTTGAAAATTCTAGAGAGAATTTTAAAAGCTTCAACAGAATTTCTACAATTTTGAGAGGGATTTGAAAAGTTTCAATGGGAATGGGAAGAATTGGGACAAAAATTGGAAAATTTTTAAGGGACTTTGAAAAAATTTCAACTGGAATTTTAGCCATTTTTTTATGTGAAATTGTAAACATGTGGCCATGGATTTTGAAAATTCTAGAGAGAATTTTAAAAGCTTCAACAGAATTTCAACAATTTTGAGAGGGATTTGAAAAGTTTCAATGGGAATGGGAAGAATTGGGACAAAAATTGGAAAATTTTTAAGGGACTTTGAAAAAATTTCAGCTGGAATTTTAGCCATTTTTTTACGTGAAATTGTAAACATGTGGACATGGATTTTGAAAATTCTAGAGAGAATTTTAAAAGCTTCAAGAGAATTTCAACAATTTTGAGAGGGATTTGAAAAGTTTCAATGGGAATGGGAAGAATTGGGACAAAAATTGGAAAATTTTTAAGGGACTTTGAAAAAATTTCAACTGGAATTTTAGCCATTTTTTGACGTGAAATTGTAAACATGTGGCCATGGATTTTGAAAATTCTAGAGAGAATTTTAAAAGCTTCAAGAGAATTTCAACAATTTTGAGAGGGATTTGAAAAGTTTCAATGGGAATGGGAAGAATTGGGACAAAAATTGGAAAATTTTTAAGGGACTTTGAAAAAATTTCAACTGGAATTTTAGCCATTTTTTGATGTGAAATTGTAAACATGTGGCCATGGATTTTGAAAATTCTAGAGAGAATTTTAAAAGCTTCAAGAGAATTTCAACAATTTTGAGAGGGATTTGAAAAGTTTCAATGGGAATGGGAAGAATTGGGACAAAAATTGGAAATTTTTTAAGGGACTTTGAAAAAATTTCAACTGGAATTTTAGCCATTTTTTTATGTGAAATTGTAAACATGTGGCCATGGATTTTGAAAATTCTAGAGAGAATTTTAAAAGCTTCAAGAGAATTTCAACAATTTTGAGAGGGATTTGAAAAGTTTCAATGGGAATGGGAAGAATTGGGACAAAAATTGGAAAATTTTTAAGGGACTTTGAAAAAATTTCAACTGGAATTTTAGCCACTTTTTGACGTGAAATTGTAAACATGTGGCCATGGAATTTGAAAATTCTAGAGAGAATTTTAAAAGCTTTAACAGAATTTCTACAATTTTGAGAGGGATTTGAAAAGTTTCAATGGGAATGGGAAGAATTGGGACAAAAATTGGAAAATTTTTAAGGGACTTTGAAAAAATTTCAACTGGAATTTTAGCCATTTTTTGACGTGAAATTGTAAACATGTGGACATGGATTTTGAAAATTCTAGAGAGAATTTTAAAAGCTTCCACAGAATTTCAACAATTTTGAGAGGGATTTGAAAAGTTTCAATGGGAATGGGAAGAATTGGGACAAAAATTGGAAAATTTTTAAGGGACTTTGAAAAAATTTCAACTGGAATTTTAGCCATTTTTTGTCGTGAAATTGTAAACATGTGGACATGGATTTTGAAAATTCTAGAGAGAATTTTAAAAGCTTCAAGAGAATTTCAACAATTTGGAGAGGGATTTGAAAAGTTTCAATGGGAATGGGAAGAATTGGAACAAAAATTGGAAATTTTTAAGGGACTTTGAAAAAATTTCAACTGGAATTTTAGCCATTTTTTGACGTGAAATTGTAAACATGTGGCCATGGATTTTGAAAATTCTAGAGAGAATTTTAAAAGCTTCAAGAGAATTTCAACAATTTTGAGAAGGATTTGAAAAGTTTCAATGGGAATGGGAAGAATTGGGACAAAAATTGGAAAATTTTTAAGGGACTTTGAAAAAATTTCAACTGGAATTTTAGCCATTTTTTGACGTGAAATTGTAAACATGTGGCCATGGATTTTGAAAATTCTAGAGAGAATTTTAAAAGCTTCAAGAGAATTTCAACAATTTTGAGAGGGATTTGAAAAGTTTCAATGGGAATGGGAAGAATTGGGACAAAAATTGGAAAATTTTTAAGGGACTTTGAAAAAATTTCAACTGGAATTTTAGCCATTTTTTGACGTGAAATTGTAAACATGTGGCCATGGATTTTGAAAATTCTAGAGAGAATTTTAAAAGCTTCAACAGAATTTCAACAATTTTGAGAGGGATTTGAAAAGTTTCAATGGGAATGGGAAGAATTGGGACAAAAATTGGAAAATTTTTAAGGGACTTTGAAAAAATTTCAACTGGAATTTTAGCCATTTTTTGACGTGAAATTGTAAACATGTGGACATGGATTTTGAAAATTCTAGAGAGAATTTTAAAAGCTTCAAGAGAATTTCAACAATTTGGAGAGGGATTTGAAAAGTTTCAATGGGAATGGGAAGAATTGGGACAAAAATTGGAAAATTTTTAAGGGACTTTGAAAAAATTTCAACTGGAATTTTAGCCATTTTTTGACGTGAAATTGTAAACATGTGGACATGGATTTTGAAAATTCTAGAGAGAATTTTAAAAGCTTCAAGAGAATTTCAACAATTTTGAGAGGGATTTGAAAAGTTTCAATGGGAATGGGAAGAATTGGGACAAAAATTGGAAATTTTTTAAGGGACTTTGAAAAAATTTCAACTGGAATTTTAGCCATTTTTTTATGTGAAATTGTAAACATGTGGCCATGGAATTTGAAAATTCTAGAGAGAATTTTAAAAGCTTCAACAGAATTTCAACAATTTTGAGAGGGATTTGAAAAGTTTCAATGGGAATGGGAAGAATTGGGACAAAAATTGGAAAATTTTTAAGGGACTTTGAAAAAATTTCAACTGGAATTTTAGCCATTTTTTGACGTGAAATTGTAAACATGTGGCCATGGATTTTGAAAATTCTAGAGAGAATTTTAAAAGCTTCAAGAGAATTTCAACAATTTTGAGA
>NW_028116969.1:0-73109 GCF_964273445.1 Streptopelia decaocto | reverse complement strand
GATTTGAAAAGTTTCAATGGGAATGGGAAGAATTGGGACAAAAATTGGAAAATTTTTAAGGGACTTTGAAAAAATTTCAACGGGAATTTTAGCAATTTTTTAACGTGAAATTGTAAACATTTTGAAGTGGATTTTGAAAATTCTAGAGAGAATTTTAAAAGCTTTAACAGAATTTCTACAATTTTGAGAGGGATTTGAAAAGTTTCAATGGGAATGGGAAGAATTAGGACAAAAATGGGAAAATTTTTAAGGGACTTTGAAAAAATTTCAACTGGAATTTTAGCCATTTTTTTACGTGAAATTGTAAACATGGGGACATGGATTTTGAAAATTCTAGAGAGAATTTTAAAAGCTTCAACAGAATTTCAACAATTTTGAGAGGGATTTGAAAAGTTTCAATGGGAATGGGAAGAATTGGGACAAAAATTGGAAAATTTTTCAGGGACTTTGAAAAAATTTCAACGGGAATTTTAGCCATTTTTTGACGTGAAATTGTAAACATTTTGAAGTGGATTTTGAAAATTCTAGAGAGAATTTTAAAAGCTTTAACAGAATTTCTACAATTTTGAGAGGGATTTGAAAAGTTTCAATGGGAATGGGAAGAATTAGGACAAAAATGGGAAAATTTTGAAGGGACTTTGAAAAAATTTCAACTGGAATTTTAGCCATTTTTTTACGTGAAATTGTAAACATGTGGACATGGATTTTGAAAATTCTAGAGAGAATTTTAAAAGCTTCAACAGAATTTCAACAATTTTGAGAGGGATTTGAAAAGTTTCAATGGGAATGGGAAGAATTGGGACAAAAAATGGAAAATTTTTAAGGGACTTTGAAAAAATTTCAACTGGAATTTTAGCCATTTTTTGACGTGAAATTGTAAACATGTGGACATGGATTTTGAAAATTCTAGAGAGAATTTTAAAAGCTTCAACAGAATTTCTACAATTTTGAGAGGGATTTGAAAAGTTTCAATGGGAATGGGAAGAATTGGGACAAAAATTGGAAAATTTTTAAGGGACTTTGAAAAAATTTCAACTACTGGAATTTTAGCAATTTTTTGACGTGAAATTGTAAACATGTGGACATGGATTTTGAAAATTCTAGAGAGAATTTTAAAAGCTTCAACAGAATTTCAACAATTTTGAGAGGGATTTGAAAAGTTTCAATGGGAATGGGAAGAATTGGGACAAAAATTGGAACATTTTTAAGGGACTTTGAAAAAATTTCAACTGGAATTTTAGCCATTTTTTGACGTGAAATTGTAAACATGTGGACATGGATTTTGAAAATTCTAGAGAGAATTTTAAAAGCTTCAAGAGAATTTCAACAATTTTGAGAGGGATTTGAAAAGTTTCAATGGGAATGGGAAGAATTGGGACAAAAATTGGAAAATTTTGAAGGGACTTTGAAAAAATTTCAACTGGAATTTTAGCAATTTTTTGACGTGAAATTGTAAACATGTGGACATGGATTTTGAAAATTCTAGAGAGAATTTTAAAAGCTTCAACAGAATTTCAACAATTTTGAGAGGGATTTGAAAAGTTTCAATGGGAATGGGAAGAATTGGGACAAAAATTGGAAAATTTTGAAGGGACTTTGAAAAAATTTCAACTGGAATTTTAGCCATTTTTTGACGTGAAATTGTAAACATGTGGACATGGATTTTGAAAATTCTAGAGAGAATTTTAAAAGCTTCAACAGAATTTCAACAATTTTGAGAGGGATTTGAAAAGTTTCAATGGGAATGGGAAGAATTGGGACAAAAATTGGAAAATTTTTAAGGGACTTTGAAAAAATTTCAACGGGAATTTTAGCCATTTTTTGACGTGAAATTGTAAACATTTTGAAGTGGATTTTGAAAATTCTAGAGAGAATTTTAAAAGCTTTAACAGAATTTCTACAATTTTGAGAGGGATTTGAAAAGTTTCAATGGGAATGGGAAGAATTAGGACAAAAATGGGAAAATTTTGAAGGGACTTTGAAAAATTTCAACTGGAATTTTAGTCATTTTTTTACGTGAAATTGTAAACATGTGGACATGGATTTTGAAAATTCTAGAGAGAATTTTAAAAGCTTCAACAGAATTTCTACAATTTTGAGAGGGATTTGAAAAGTTTCAATGGGAATGGGAAGAATTGGGACAAAATTGGAAAATTTTTAAGGGACTTTGAAAAAATTTCAACTGGAATTTTAGCCATTTTTTGACGTGAAATTGTAAACATGTGGACATGGATTTTGAAAATTCTAGAGAGAATTTTAAAAGCTTCAACAGAATTTCTACAATTTTGAGAGGGATTTGAAAAGTTTCAATGGGAATGGGAAGAATTGGGACAAAAATTGGAAAATTTGAAGGGACTTTGAAAAAATTTAACTGGAATTTTAGCAATTTTTTTACGTGAAATTGTAAACGTGGACATGGATTTTGAAAATTCTAGAGAGAATTTTAAAAGCTTCAAGAGAATTTCAACAATTTTGAGAGGGATTTGAAAAGTTTCAATGGGAATGGAAGAATTGGGACAAAAATTGGAACATTTTTAAGGGACTTTGAAAAAATTTCAACTGGAATTTTAGCCATTTTTTGACGTGAAATTGTAAACATGTGGACATGGATTTTGAAAATTCTAGAGAGAATTTTAAAAGCTTTAACAGAATTTCAACAATTTTGAGAGGGATTTGAAAAGTTTCAATGGGAATGGGAAGAATTGGGACAAAAATTGGAAAATTTTTCAGGGACTTTGAAAAAATTTCAACTGGAATTTTAGCCATTTTTTGACGTGAAATTGTAAACATGTGGACATGGATTTTGAAAATTCTAGAGAGAATTTTAAAAGCTTCAACAGAATTTCAACAGTTTTGAGAGGGATTTGAAAAGTTTCAATGGGAATGGGAAGAATTGGGACAAAAATTGGAAAATTTTTAAGGGACTTTGAAAAAATTTCAACTGGAATTTTAGCCATTTTTTGACGTGAAATTGTAAACATGTGGACATGGATTTTGAAAATTCTAGAGAGAATTTTAAAAGCTTCAACAGAATTTCAACAATTTAGAGAGGGATTTGAAAAGTTTCAATGGGAATGGGAAGAATTGGGACAAAAATTGGAAAATTTTGAAGGGACTTTGAAAAAATTTCAACTGGAATTTTAGCAATTTTTTGACGTGAAATTGTAAACATGTGGACATGGATTTTGAAAATTCTAGAGAGAATTTTAAAAGCTTCAAGAGAATTTCAACAATTTTGAGAGGGATTTGAAAAGTTTCAATGGGAATGGGAAGAATTGGGACAAAAATTGGAAAATTTTTAAGGGACTTTGAAAAAATTTCAACGGGAATTTTAGCCATTTTTTGACGTGAAATTGTAAACATTTTGAAGTGGATTTTGAAAATTCTAGAGAGAATTTTAAAAGCTTTAACAGAATTTCTACAATTTTGAGAGGGATTTGAAAAGTTTCAATGGGAATGGGAAGAATTAGGACAAAAATGGGAAAATTTTGAAGGGACTTTGAAAAAATTTCAACTGGAATTTTAGTCATTTTTTTACGTGAAATTGTAAACATGTGGACATGGATTTTGAAAATTCTAGAGAGAATTTTAAAAGCTTCAACAGAATTTCTACAATTTTGAGAGGGATTTGAAAAGTTTCAATGGGAATGGGAAGAATTGGGACAAAAATTGGAAAATTTTTAAGGGACTTTGAAAAAATTTCAACTGGAATTTTAGCCATTTTTTGACGTGAAATTGTAAACATGTGGACATGGATTTTGAAAATTCTAGAGAGAATTTTAAAAGCTTCAACAGAATTTCTACAATTTTGAGAGGGATTTGAAAAGTTTCAATGGGAATGGGAAGAATTGGGACAAAAATTGGAAAATTTTTCAGGGACTTTGAAAAAATTTAACTGGAATTTTAGCAATTTTTTTACGTGAAATTGTAAACGTGGACATGGATTTTGAAAATTCTAGAGAGAATTTTAAAAGCTTCAAGAGAATTTCAACAATTTTGAGAGGGATTTGAAAAGTTTCAATGGGAATGGGAAGAATTGGGACAAAAATTGGAACATTTTTAAGGGACTTTGAAAAAATTTCAACTGGAATTTTAGCCATTTTTTGACGTGAAATTGTAAACATGTGGACATGGATTTTGAAAATTCTAGAGAGAATTTTAAAAGCTTTAACAGAATTTCAACAATTTTGAGAGGGATTTGAAAAGTTTCAATGGGAATGGGAAGAATTGGGACAAAAATTGGAAAATTTTTCAGGGACTTTGAAAAAATTTCAACTGGAATTTTAGCCATTTTTTGACGTGAAATTGTAAACATGTGGACATGGATTTTGAAAATTCTAGAGAGAATTTTAAAAGCTTCAACAGAATTTCAACAGTTTTGAGAGGGATTTGAAAAGTTTCAATGGGAATGGGAAGAATTGGGACAAAAATTGGAAAATTTTTAAGGGACTTTGAAAAAATTTCAACTGGAATTTTAGCCATTTTTTGACGTGAAATTGTAAACATGTGGACATGGATTTTGAAAATTCTAGAGAGAATTTTAAAAGCTTCAAAAGAATTTCAACAATTTAGAGAGGGATTTGAAAAGTTTCAATGGGAATGGGAAGAATTGGGACAAAAATTGGAAAATTTTGAAGGGACTTTGAAAAAATTTCAACTGGAATTTTAGCAATTTTTTGACGTGAAATTGTAAACATGTGGACATGGATTTTGAAAATTCTAGAGAGAATTTTAAAAGCTTCAAGAGAATTTCAACAATTTTGAGAGGGATTTGAAAAGTTTCAATGGGAATGGGAAGAATTGGGACAAAAATTGGAAAATTTTTAAGGGACTTTGAAAAAATTTCAACTGGAATTTTAGCAATTTTTTGACATGAAATTGTAAACATGTCGACATGGATTTTGAAAATTCTAGAGAGAATTTTAAAAGCTTCAAAAGAATTTCAAAAATTTTGAGAGGGATTTGAAAAGTTTCAATGGGAATGGGAAGAATTGGGACAAAAATTGGAAAATTTTTCAGGGACTTTGAAAAAATTTCAACTGGAATTTTAGCCATTTTTTGACGTGAAATTGTAAACATGTGGACATGGATTTTGAAAATTCTAGAGAGAATTTTAAAAGCTTCAAAAGAATTTCAACAATTTAGAGAGGGATTTGAAAAGTTTCAATGGGAATGGGAAGAATTGGGACAAAAATTGGAAAATTTTGAAGGGACTTTGAAAAAATTTCAACTGGAATTTTAGCAATTTTTTGACGTGAAATTGTAAACATGTGGACATGGATTTTGAAAATTCTAGAGAGAATTTTAAAAGCTTCAAGAGAATTTCAACAATTTTGAGAGGGATTTGAAAAGTTTCAATGGGAATGGGAAGAATTGGGACAAAAATTGGAAAATTTTTAAGGGACTTTGAAAAAATTTCAACTGGAATTTTAGCAATTTTTTGACATGAAATTGTAAACATGTCGACATGGATTTTGAAATTTCTAGAGAGAATTTTAAAAGCTTCAAAAGAATTTCAACAATTTTGAGAGGGATTTGAAAAGTTTCAATGGGAATGGGAAGAATTGGGACAAAAATTGGAAAATTTTTCAGGGACTTTGAAAAAATTTCAACTGGAATTTTAGCCATTTTTTGACGTGAAATTGTAAACATGTGGACATGGATTTTGAAAATTCTAGAGAGAATTTTAAAAGTTTCAACAGAATTTCAACAATTTTGAGAGGGATTTGAAAAGTTTCAATGGGAATGGGAAGAATTGGGACAAAAATTGGAAAATTTTTAAGGGACTTTGAAAAAATTTCAACGGGAATTTTAGCAATTTTTTGACGTGAAATTGTAAACATTTTGAAGTGGATTTTGAAAATTCTAGAGAGAATTTTAAAAGCTTTAACAGAATTTCTACAATTTTGAGAGGGATTTGAAAAGTTTCAATGGGAATGGGAAGAATTAGGACAAAAATGGGAAAATTTTTAAGGGACTTTGAAAAAATTTCAACTGGAATTTTAGCCATTTTTTTACGTGAAATTGTAAACATGGGGACATGGATTTTGAAAATTCTAGAGAGAATTTTAAAAGCTTCAACAGAATTTCAACAATTTTGAGAGGGATTTGAAAAGTTTCAATGGGAATGGGAAGAATTGGGACAAAAATTGGAAAATTTTTCAGGGACTTTGAAAAAATTTCAACGGGAATTTTAGCCATTTTTTGACGTGAAATTGTAAACATTTTGAAGTGGATTTTGAAAATTCTAGAGAGAATTTTAAAAGCTTTAACAGAATTTCTACAATTTTGAGAGGGATTTGAAAAGTTTCAATGGGAATGGGAAGAATTAGGACAAAAATGGGAAAATTTTGAAGGGACTTTGAAAAAATTTCAACTGGAATTTTAGCCATTTTTTTACGTGAAATTGTAAACATGTGGACATGGATTTTGAAAATTCTAGAGAGAATTTTAAAAGCTTCAACAGAATTTCAACAATTTTGAGAGGGATTTGAAAAGTTTCAATGGGAATGGGAAGAATTGGGACAAAAAATGGAAAATTTTTAAGGGACTTTGAAAAAATTTCAACTGGAATTTTAGCCATTTTTTGACGTGAAATTGTAAACATGTGGACATGGATTTTGAAAATTCTAGAGAGAATTTTAAAAGCTTCAACAGAATTTCTACAATTTTGAGAGGGATTTGAAAAGTTTCAATGGGAATGGGAAGAATTGGGACAAAAATTGGAAAATTTTTAAGGGACTTTGAAAAAATTTCAACTGGAATTTTAGCAATTTTTTGACGTGAAATTGTAAACATGTGGACATGGATTTTGAAAATTCTAGAGAGAATTTTAAAAGCTTCAACAGAATTTCAACAATTTTGAGAGGGATTTGAAAAGTTTCAATGGGAATGGGAAGAATTGGGACAAAAATTGGAACATTTTTAAGGGACTTTGAAAAAATTTCAACTGGAATTTTAGCCATTTTTTGGCGTGAAATTGTAAACATGTGGACATGGATTTTGAAAATTCTAGAGAGAATTTTAAAAGCTTCAAGAGAATTTCAACAATTTTGAGAGGGATTTGAAAAGTTTCAATGTGAATGGGAAGAATTGGGACAAAAATTGGAAAATTTTGAAGGGACTTTGAAAAAATTTCAACTGGAATTTTAGCAATTTTTTGACGTGAAATTGTAAACATGTGGACATGGATTTTGAAAATTCTAGAGAGAATTTTAAAAGCTTCAACAGAATTTCAACAATTTTGAGAGGGATTTGAAAAGTTTCAATGGGAATGGGAAGAATTGGGACAAAAATTGGAAAATTTTTAAGGGACTTTGAAAAAATTTCAACTGGAATTTTGGCAATTTTTAGACGTGAAATTGTAAACATGTGGACATGGATTTTGAAAATTCTAGAGAGAATTTTAAAAGCTTCAAGAGAATTTCAACAATTTTGAGAGGGATTTGAAAAGTTTCAATGGGAATGGGAAGAATTGGGACAAAAATTGGAAAATTTTTAAGGGACTTTGAAAAAATTTCAACTGGAATTTTAGCAATTTTTTGACGTGAAATTGTAAACATGTGGACATGGATTTTGAAAATTCTAGAGAGAATTTTAAAAGCTTCAAAAGAATTTCAACAATTTAGAGAGGGATTTGAAAAGTTTCAATGGGAATGGGAAGAATTGGGACAAAAATTGGAAAATTTTGAAGGGACTTTGAAAAAATTTCAACTGGAATTTTAGCAATTTTTTGACGTGAAATTGTAAACATGTGGACATGGATTTTGAAAATTCTAGAGAGAATTTTAAAAGCTTCAACAGAATTTCAACAATTTTGAGAGGGATTTGAAAAGTTTCAATGGGAATGGGAAGAATTGGGACAAAAATTGGAAAATTTTTAAGGGACTTTGAAAAAATTTCAACTGGAATTTTAGCAATTTTTTGACATGAAATTGTAAACATGTCGACATGGATTTTGAAAATTCTAGAGAGAATTTTAAAAGCTTCAAAAGAATTTCAACAATTTTGAGAGGGATTTGAAAAGTTTCAATGGGAATGGGAAGAATTGGGACAAAAATTGGAAAATTTTTCAGGGACTTTGAAAAAATTTCAACTGGAATTTTAGCCATTTTTTGACGTGAAATTGTAAACATGTGGACATGGATTTTGAAAATTCTAGAGAGAATTTTAAAAGTTTCAACAGAATTTCAACAATTTTGAGAGGGATTTGAAAAGTTTCAATGGGAATGGGAAGAATTGGGACAAAAATTGGAAAATTTTTAAGGGACTTTGAAAAAATTTCAACGGGAATTTTAGCAATTTTTTGACGTGAAATTGTAAACATTTTGAAGTGGATTTTGAAAATTCTAGAGAGAATTTTAAAAGCTTTAACAGAATTTCTACAATTTTGAGAGGGATTTGAAAAGTTTCAATGGGAATGGGAAGAATTAGGACAAAAATGGGAAAATTTTTAAGGGACTTTGAAAAAATTTCAACTGGAATTTTAGCCATTTTTTTACGTGAAATTGTAAACATGGGGACATGGATTTTGAAAATTCTAGAGAGAATTTTAAAAGCTTCAACAGAATTTCAACAATTTTGAGAGGGATTTGAAAAGTTTCAATGGGAATGGGAAGAATTGGGACAAAAATTGGAAAATTTTTCAGGGACTTTGAAAAAATTTCAACGGGAATTTTAGCCATTTTTGACGTGAAATTGTAAACATTTTGAAGTGGATTTTGAAAATTCTAGAGAGAATTTTAAAAGCTTTAACAGAATTTCTACAATTTTGAGAGGGATTTGAAAAGTTTCAATGGGAATGGGAAGAATTAGGACAAAAATGGGAAAATTTTGAAGGGACTTTGAAAAAATTTCAACTGGAATTTTAGCCATTTTTTTACGTGAAATTGTAAACATGTGGACATGGATTTTGAAAATTCTAGAGAGAATTTTAAAAGCTTCAACAGAATTTCAACAATTTTGAGAGGGATTTGAAAAGTTTCAATGGGAATGGGAAGAATTGGGACAAAAAATGGAAAATTTTTAAGGGACTTTGAAAAAATTTCAACTGGAATTTTAGCCATTTTTTGACGTGAAATTGTAAACATGTGGACATGGATTTTGAAAATTCTAGAGAGAATTTTAAAAGCTTCAACAGAATTTCTACAATTTTGAGAGGGATTTGAAAAGTTTCAATGGGAATGGGAAGAATTGGGACAAAAATTGGAAAATTTTTAAGGGACTTTGAAAAAATTTCAACTGGAATTTTAGCAATTTTTTGACGTGAAATTGTAAACATGTGGACATGGATTTTGAAAATTCTAGAGAGAATTTTAAAAGCTTCAACAGAATTTCAACAATTTTGAGAGGGATTTGAAAAGTTTCAATGGGAATGGGAAGAATTGGGACAAAAATTGGAACATTTTTAAGGGACTTTGAAAAAATTTCAACGGGAATTTTAGCCATTTTTTGACGTGAAATTGTAAACATGTGGACATGGATTTTGAAAATTCTAGAGAGAATTTTAAAAGCATCAACAGAATTTCTACAATTTTGAGAGGGATTTGAAAAGTTTCAATGGGAATGGGAAGAATTGGGACAAAAATTGGAAAATTTTGAAGGGACTTTGAAAAAATTTCAACTGGAATTTTAGCAATTTTTTGACGTGAAATTGTAAACATGTGGACATGGATTTTGAAAATTCTAGAGAGAATTTTAAAAGCTTCAACAGAATTTCAACAATTTTGAGAGGGATTTGAAAAGTTTCAATGGGAATGGGAAGAATTGGGACAAAAATTGGAAAATTTTTAAGGGACTTTGAAAAAATTTCAACTGGAATTTTAGCCATTTTTTGACGTGAAATTGTAAACATGTGGACATGGATTTTGAAAATTCTAGAGAGAATTTTAAAAGCTTCAACAGAATTTCAACAATTTTGAGAGGGATTTGAAAAGTTTCAATGGGAATGGGAAGAATTGGGACAAAAATTGGAAAATTTTTAAGGGACTTTGAAAAAATTTCAACGGGAATTTTAGCCATTTTTTGACGTGAAATTGTAAACATTTTGAAGTGGATTTTGAAAATTCTAGAGAGAATTTTAAAAGCTTTAACAGAATTTCTACAATTTTGAGAGGGATTTGAAAAGTTTCAATGGGAATGGGAAGAATTAGGACAAAAATGGGAAAATTTTGAAGGGACTTTGAAAAAATTTCAACTGGAATTTTAGTCATTTTTTTACGTGAAATTGTAAACATGTGGACATGGATTTTGAAAATTCTAGAGAGAATTTTAAAAGCTTCAACAGAATTTCTACAATTTTGAGAGGGATTTGAAAAGTTTCAATGGGAATGGGAAGAATTGGGACAAAAATTGGAAAATTTTTAAGGGACTTTGAAAAAATTTCAACTGGAATTTTAGCCATTTTTTGACGTGAAATTGTAAACATGTGGACATGGATTTTGAAAATTCTAGAGAGAATTTTAAAAGCTTCAACAGAATTTCAACAATTTTGAGAGGGATTTGAAAAGTTTCAATGGGAATGGGAAGAATTGGGACAAAAATTGGAAAATTTTTCAGGGACTTTGAAAAAATTTAACTGGAATTTTAGCCATTTTTTGACGTGAAATTGTAAACGTGGACATGGATTTTGAAAATTCTAGAGAGAATTTTAAAAGCTTCAAGAGAATTTCAACAATTTTGAGAGGGATTTGAAAAGTTTCAATGGGAATGGGAAGAATTGGGACAAAAATTGGAACATTTTTAAGGGACTTTGAAAAAATTTCAACTGGAATTTTAGCCATTTTTTGACGTGAAATTGTAAACATGTGGACATGGATTTTGAAAATTCTAGAGAGAATTTTAAAAGCTTTAACAGAATTTCAACAATTTTGAGAGGGATTTGAAAAGTTTCAATGGGAATGGGAAGAATTGGGACAAAAATTGGAAAATTTTTCAGGGACTTTGAAAAAATTTCAACTGGAATTTTAGCAATTTTTTGACGTGAAATTGTAAACATGTGGACATGGATTTTGAAAATTCTAGAGAGAATTTTAAAAGCTTCAACAGAATTTCAACAGTTTTGAGAGGGATTTGAAAAGTTTCAATGGGAATGGGAAGAATTGGGACAAAAATTGGAAAATTTTTAAGGGACTTTGAAAAAATTTCAACTGGAATTTTAGCAATTTTTTGACGTGAAATTGTAAACATGTGGACATGGATTTTGAAAATTCTAGAGAGAATTTTAAAAGCTTCAAAAGAATTTCAACAATTTAGAGAGGGATTTGAAAAGTTTCAATGGGAATGGGAAGAATTGGGACAAAAATTGGAAAATTTTGAAGGGACTTTGAAAAAATTTCAACTGGAATTTTAGCCATTTTTTGACGTGAAATTGTAAACATGTGGACATGGATTTTGAAAATTCTAGAGAGAATTTTAAAAGCTTCAAGAGAATTTCAACAATTTTGAGAGGGATTTGAAAAGTTTCAATGGGAATGGGAAGAATTGGGACAAAAATTGGAAAATTTTTAAGGGACTTTGAAAAAATTTCAACTGGAATTTTAGCAATTTTTTGACATGAAATTGTAAACATGTCGACATGGATTTTGAAAATTCTAGAGAGAATTTTAAAAGCTTCAACAGAATTTCAACACTTTTGAGAGGGATTTGAAAAGTTTCAATGGGAATGGGAAGAATTGGGACAAAAATTGGAAAATTTTTCAGGGACTTTGAAAAAATTTCAACTGGAATTTTAGCCATTTTTTGACGTGAAATTGTAAACATGTGGACATGGATTTTGAAAATTCTAGAGAGAATTTTAAAAGTTTCAACAGAATTTCAACAATTTTGAGAGGGATTTGAAAAGTTTCAATGGGAATGGGAAGAATTGGGACAAAAATTGGAAAATTTTTAAGGGACTTTGAAAAAATTTCAACGGGAATTTTAGCAATTTTTTGACGTGAAATTGTAAACATGTGGACATGGATTTTGAAAATTCTAGAGAGAATTTTAAAAGCTTTAACAGAATTTCAACAATTTTGAGAGGGATTTGAAAAGTTTCAATGGGAATGGGAAGAATTAGGACAAAAATGGGAAAATTTTTAAGGGACTTTGAAAAAATTTCAACTGGAATTTTAGCCATTTTTTTACGTGAAATTGTAAACATGTGGACATGGATTTTGAAAATTCTAGAGAGAATTTTAAAAGCTTCAACAGAATTTCAACAATTTTGAGAGGGATTTGAAAAGTTTCAATGGGAATGGGAAGAATTGGGACAAAAATTGGAAAATTTTTCAGGGACTTTGAAAAAATTTCAACGGGAATTTTAGCCATTTTTTGACGTGAAATTGTAAACATTTTGAAGTGGATTTTGAAAATTCTAGAGAGAATTTTAAAAGCTTTAACAGAATTTCTACAATTTTGAGAGGGATTTGAAAAGTTTCAATGGGAATGGGAAGAATTAGGACAAAAATGGGAAAATTTTGAAGGGACTTTGAAAAAATTTCAACTGGAATTTTAGCCATTTTTTTACGTGAAATTGTAAACATGTGGACATGGATTTTGAAAATTCTAGAGAGAATTTTAAAAGCTTCAACAGAATTTCAACAATTTTGAGAGGGATTTGAAAAGTTTCAATGGGAATGGGAAGAATTGGGACAAAAAATGGAAAATTTTTAAGGGACTTTGAAAAAATTTCAACTGGAATTTTAGCCATTTTTTGACGTGAAATTGTAAACATGTGGACATGGATTTTGAAAATTCTAGAGAGAATTTTAAAAGCTTCAACAGAATTTCTACAATTTTGAGAGGGATTTGAAAAGTTTCAATGGGAATGGGAAGAATTGGGACAAAAATTGGAAAATTTTTAAGGGACTTTGAAAAAATTTCAACTGGAATTTTAGCAATTTTTTGACGTGAAATTGTAAACATGTGGACATGGATTTTGAAAATTCTAGAGAGAATTTTAAAAGCTTCAACAGAATTTCAACAATTTTGAGAGGGATTTGAAAAGTTTCAATGGGAATGGGAAGAATTGGGACAAAAATTGGAACATTTTTAAGGGACTTTGAAAAAATTTCAACTGGAATTTTAGCCATTTTTTGACGTGAAATTGTAAACATGTGGACATGGATTTTGAAAATTCTAGAGAGAATTTTAAAAGCTTCAAGAGAATTTCAACAATTTTGAGAGGGATTTGAAAAGTTTCAATGGGAATGGGAAGAATTGGGACAAAAATTGGAAAATTTTTAAGGGACTTTGAAAAAATTTCAACTGGAATTTTAGCAATTTTTTGACGTGAAATTGTAAACATGTGGACATGGATTTTGAAAATTCTAGAGAGAATTTTAAAAGCTTCAACAGAATTTCAACAATTTTGAGAGGGATTTGAAAAGTTTCAATGGGAATGGGAAGAATTGGGACAAAAATTGGAAAATTTTTAAGGGACTTTGAAAAAATTTCAACTGGAATTTTAGCCATTTTTTGACGTGAAATTGTAAACATGTGGACATGGATTTTGAAAATTCTAGAGAGAATTTTAAAAGCTTCAACAGAATTTCAACAATTTTGAGAGGGATTTGAAAAGTTTCAATGGGAATGGGAAGAATTGGGACAAAAATTGGAAAATTTTTCAGGGACTTTGAAAAAATTTCAACGGGAATTTTAGCCATTTTTTGACGTGAAATTGTAAACATTTTGAAGTGGATTTTGAAAATTCTAGAGAGAATTTTAAAAGCTTTAACAGAATTTCTACAATTTTGAGAGGGATTTGAAAAGTTTCAATGGGAATGGGAAGAATTAGGACAAAAATGGGAAAATTTTGAAGGGACTTTGAAAAAATTTCAACTGGAATTTTAGTCATTTTTTTACGTGAAATTGTAAACATGTGGACATGGATTTTGAAAATTCTAGAGAGAATTTTAAAAGCTTCAACAGAATTTCAACAGTTTTGAGAGGGATTTGAAAAGTTTCAATGGGAATGGGAAGAATTGGGACAAAAATTGGAAAATTTTTAAGGGACTTTGAAAAAATTTCAACTGGAATTTTAGCAATTTTTTGACGTGAAATTGTAAACATGTGGACATGGATTTTGAAAATTCTAGAGAGAATTTTAAAAGCTTCAACAGAATTTCAACAATTTTGAGAGGGATTTGAAAAGTTTCAATGGGAATGGGAAGAATTGGGACAAAAATTGGAAAATTTTTAAGGGACTTTGAAAAAATTTCAACTGGAATTTTAGCCATTTTTTGACGTGAAATTGTAAACATGTGGACATGGATTTTGAAAATTCTAGAGAGAATTTTAAAAGCTTCAACAGAATTTCAACAATTTTGAGAGGGATTTGAAAAGTTTCAATGGGAATGGGAAGAATTGGGACAAAAATTGGAAAATTTTTAAGGGACTTTGAAAAAATTTCAACTGGAATTTTAGCCATTTTTTGACGTGAAATTGTAAACATGTGGACATGGATTTTGAAAATTCTAGAGAGAATTTTAAAAGCTTCAACAGAATTTCAACAATTTTGAGAGGGATTTGAAAAGTTTCAATGGGAATGGGAAGAATTGGGACAAAAATTGGAAAATTTTTAAGGGACTTTGAAAAAATTTCAACGGGAATTTTAGCAATTTTTTGACGTGAAATTGTAAACATGTGGACATGGATTTTGAAAATTCTAGAGAGAATTTTAAAAGCTTTAACAGAATTTCTACAATTTTGAGAGGGATTTGAAAAGTTTCAATGGGAATGGGAAGAATTAGGACAAAAATGGGAAAATTTTGAAGGGACTTTGAAAAAATTTCAACTGGAATTTTAGCCATTTTTTTACGTGAAATTGTAAACATGTGGACATGGATTTTGAAAATTCTAGAGAGAATTTTAAAAGCTTCAAGAGAATTTCAACAATTTTGAGAGGGATTTGAAAAGTTTCAATGGGAATGGGAAGAATTGGGACAAAAATTGGAAAATTTTTAAGGGACTTTGAAAAAATTTCAACGGGAATTTTAGCCATTTTTTGACGTGAAATTGTAAACATTTTGAAGTGGATTTTGAAAATTCTAGAGAGAATTTTAAAAGCTTTAACAGAATTTCTACAATTTTGAGAGGGATTTGAAAAGTTTCAATGGGAATGGGAAGAATTAGGACAAAAATGGGAAAATTTTGAAGGGACTTTGAAAAAATTTCAACTGGAATTTTAGCCATTTTTTTACGTGAAATTGTAAACATGTGGACATGGATTTTGAAAATTCTAGAGAGAATTTTAAAAGCTTTAACAGAATTTCTACAATTTTGAGAGGGATTTGAAAAGTTTCAATGGGAATGGGAAGAATTGGGACAAAAATTGGAAAATTTTTAAGGGACTTTGAAAAAATTTCAACTGGAATTTTAGCCATTTTTTGACGTGAAATTGTAAACATGTGGACATGGATTTTGAAAATTCTAGAGAGAATTTTAAAAGCTTCAACAGAATTTCAACAATTTTGAGAGGGATTTGAAAAGTTTCAATGGGAATGGGAAGAATTGGGACAAAAATTGGAAAATTTTTCAGGGACTTTGAAAAAATTTCAACGGGAATTTTAGCCATTTTTTGACGTGAAATTGTAAACATTTTGAAGTGGATTTTGAAAATTCTAGAGAGAATTTTAAAAGCTTTAACAGAATTTCTACAATTTTGAGAGGGATTTGAAAAGTTTCAATGGGAATGGGAAGAATTAGGACAAAAATGGGAAAATTTTGAAGGGACTTTGAAAAAATTTCAACTGGAATTTTAGTCATTTTTTTACGTGAAATTGTAAACATGTGGACATGGATTTTGAAAATTCTAGAGAGAATTTTAAAAGCTTCAACAGAATTTCAACAGTTTTGAGAGGGATTTGAAAAGTTTCAATGGGAATGGGAAGAATTGGGACAAAAATTGGAAAATTTTTAAGGGACTTTGAAAAAATTTCAACTGGAATTTTAGCAATTTTTTGACGTGAAATTGTAAACATGTGGACATGGATTTTGAAAATTCTAGAGAGAATTTTAAAAGCTTCAACAGAATTTCAACAATTTTGAGAGGGATTTGAAAAGTTTCAATGGGAATGGGAAGAATTGGGACAAAAATTGGAAAATTTTTAAGGGACTTTGAAAATATTTCAACTGGAATTTTAGCAATTTTTTGACGTGAAATTGTAAACATGTGGACATGGATTTTGAAAATTCTAGAGAGAATTTTAAAAGCTTCAACAGAATTTCAACAATTTTGAGAGGGATTTGAAAAGTTTCAATGGGAATGGGAAGAATTGGGACAAAAATTGGAAAATTTTTAAGGGACTTTGAAAAAATTTCAACTGGAATTTTAGCCATTTTTTGACGTGAAATTGTAAACATGTGGACATGGATTTTGAAAATTCTAGAGAGAATTTTAAAAGCTTCAACAGAATTTCAACAATTTTGAGAGGGATTTGAAAAGTTTCAATGGGAATGGGAAGAATTGGGACAAAAATTGGAAAATTTTTCAGGGACTTTGAAAAAATTTCAACGGGAATTTTAGCCATTTTTTGACGTGAAATTGTAAACATTTTGAAGTGGATTTTGAAAATTCTAGAGAGAATTTTAAAAGCTTTAACAGAATTTCTACAATTTTGAGAGGGATTTGAAAAGTTTCAATGGGAATGGGAAGAATTAGGACAAAAATGGGAAAATTTTGAAGGGACTTTGAAAAAATTTCAACTGGAATTTTAGTCATTTTTTTACGTGAAATTGTAAACATGTGGCCATGGATTTTGAAAATTCTAGAGAGAATTTTAAAAGCTTCAACAGAATTTCAACAGTTTTGAGAGGGATTTGAAAAGTTTCAATGGGAATGGGAAGAATTGGGACAAAAATTGGAAAATTTTTAAGGGACTTTGAAAAAATTTCAACTGGAATTTTAGCCATTTTTTGACGTGAAATTGTAAACATGTGGACATGGATTTTGAAAATTCTAGAGAGAATTTTAAAAGCTTCAACAGAATTTCAACAATTTTGAGAGGGATTTGAAAAGTTTCAATGGGAATGGGAAGAATTGGGACAAAAATTGGAAAATTTTTAAGGGACTTTGAAAAAATTTCAACTGGAATTTTAGCCATTTTTTGACGTGAAATTGTAAACATGTGGACATGGATTTTGAAAATTCTAGAGAGAATTTTAAAAGCTTCAACAGAATTTCAACAATTTTGAGAGGGATTTGAAAAGTTTCAATGGGAATGGGAAGAATTGGGACAAAAATTGGAAAATTTTTAAGGGACTTTGAAAAATTTTCAACTGGAATTTTAGCCATTTTTTGACGTGAAATTGTAAACATGTGGACATGGATTTTGAAAATTCTAGAGAGAATTTTAAAAGCTTCAACAGAATTTCAACAATTTTGAGAGGGATTTGAAAAGTTTCAATGGGAATGGGAAGAATTGGGACAAAAATTGGAAAATTTTTAAGGGACTTTGAAAAAATTTCAACGGGAATTTTAGCAATTTTTTGACGTGAAATTGTAAACATGTGGACATGGATTTTGAAAATTCTAGAGAGAATTTTAAAAGCTTTAACAGAATTTCTACAATTTTGAGAGGGATTTGAAAAGTTTCAATGGGAATGGGAAGAATTAGGACAAAAATGGGAAAATTTTGAAGGGACTTTGAAAAAATTTCAACTGGAATTTTAGCCATTTTTTTACGTGAAATTGTAAACATGTGGACATGGATTTTGAAAATTCTAGAGAGAATTTTAAAAGCTTCAAGAGAATTTCAACAATTTTGAGAGGGATTTGAAAAGTTTCAATGGGAATGGGAAGAATTGGGACAAAAATTGGAAAATTTTTAAGGGACTTTGAAAAAATTTCAACGGGAATTTTAGCCATTTTTTGACGTGAAATTGTAAACATTTTGAAGTGGATTTTGAAAATTCTAGAGAGAATTTTAAAAGCTTTAACAGAATTTCTACAATTTTGAGAGGGATTTGAAAAGTTTCAATGGGAATGGGAAGAATTAGGACAAAAATGGGAAAATTTTGAAGGGACTTTGAAAAAATTTCAACTGGAATTTTAGCCATTTTTTTACGTGAAATTGTAAACATGTGGACATGGATTTTGAAAATTCTAGAGAGAATTTTAAAAGCTTCAACAGAATTTCAACAATTTTGAGAGGGATTTGAAAAGTTTCAATGGGAATGGGAAGAATTGGGACAAAAAATGGAAAATTTTTAAGGGACTTTGAAAAAATTTCAACTGGAATTTTAGCCATTTTTTGACGTGAAATTGTAAACATGTGGACATGGATTTTGAAAATTCTAGAGAGAATTTTAAAAGCTTCAACAGAATTTCAACAATTTTGAGAGGGATTTGAAAAGCTTCAAGGGGAATGGGAAGAATTGGGACAAAAATTGGAAAATTTTTCAGGGACTTTGAAAAAATTTCAACTGGAATTTTAGCAATTTTTTTACGTGAAATTGTAAACATGTGGACATGGATTTTGAAAATTCTAGAGAGAATTTTAAAAGCTTCAACAGAATTTCAACAATTTTGAGAGGGATTTGAAAAGTTTCAATGGGAATGGGAAGAATTGGGACAAAAATTGGAACATTTTTAAGGGACTTTGAAAAAATTTCAACTGGAATTTTAGCCATTTTTTGACGTGAAATTGTAAACATGTGGACATGGATTTTGAAAATTCTAGAGAGAATTTTAAAAGCTTCAAGAGAATTTCAACAATTTTGAGAGGGATTTGAAAAGTTTCAATGGGAATGGGAAGAATTGGGACAAAAATTGGAAAATTTTTCAGGGACTTTGAAAAAATTTAACTGGAATTTTAGCAATTTTTTTACGTGAAATTGTAAACGTGGACATGGATTTTGAAAATTCTAGAGAGAATTTTAAAAGCTTCAACAGAATTTCAACAATTTTGAGAGGGATTTGAAAAGTTTCAATGGGAATGGGAAGAATTGGGACAAAAATTGGAAAATTTTTCAGGGACTTTGAAAAAATTTCAACTGGAATTTTAGCAATTTTTTGACGTGAAATTGTAAACATGTCGACATGGATTTTGAAAATTCTAGAGAGAATTTTAAAAGCTTCAAAAGAATTTCAACAATTTAGAGAGGGATTTGAAAAGTTTCAATGGGAATGGGAAGAATTGGGACAAAAATTGGAAAATTTTTCAGGGACTTTGAAAAAATTTCAACTGGAATTTGAGCCATTTTTTGACGTGAAATTGTAAACATGTGGACATGGATTTTGAAAATTCTAGAGAGAATTTTAAAAGTTTCAACAGAATTTCAACAATTTTGAGAGGGATTTGAAAAGTTTCAATGGGAATGGGAAGAATTGGGACAAAAATTGGAAAATTTTGAAGGGACTTTGAAAAAATTTCAACGGGAATTTTAGCAATTTTTTGACGTGAAATTGTAAACATTTTGAAGTGGATTTTGAAAATTCTAGAGAGAATTTTAAAAGCTTTAACAGAATTTCTACAATTTTGAGAGGGATTTGAAAAGTTTCAATGGGAATGGGAAGAATTAGGACAAAAATGGGAAAATTTTGAAGGGACTTTGAAAAAATTTCAACTGGAATTTTAGCCATTTTTTGACGTGAAATTGTAAACATGTGGACATGGATTTTGAAAATTCTAGAGAGAATTTTAAAAGCTTCAACAGAATTTCAACAATTTTGAGAGGGATTTGAAAAGTTTCAATGGGAATGGGAAGAATTGGGACAAAAATTGGAAAATTTTTCAGGGACTTTGAAAAAATTTCAACGGGAATTTTAGCCATTTTTTGACGTGAAATTGTAAACATTTTGAAGTGGATTTTGAAAATTCTAGAGAGAATTTTAAAAGCTTTAACAGAATTTCTACAATTTTGAGAGGGATTTGAAAAGTTTCAATGGGAATGGGAAGAATTAGGACAAAAATGGGAAATTTTGAAGGGACTTTGAAAAAATTTCAACTGGAATTTTAGCCATTTTTTGACGTGAAATTGTAAACATGTGGACATGGATTTTGAAAATTCTAGAGAGAATTTTAAAAGCTTCAACAGAATTTCAACAATTTTGAGAGGGATTTGAAAAGTTTCAATGGGAATGGGAAGAATTGGGACAAAAAATGGAAAATTTTTAAGGGACTTTGAAAAAATTTCAACTGGAATTTTAGCCATTTTTTGACGTGAAATTGTAAACATGTGGACATGGATTTTGAAAATTCTAGAGAGAATTTTAAAAGCTTCAACAGAATTTCAACAATTTTGAGAGGGATTTGAAAAGTTTCAATGGGAATGGGAAGAATTGGGACAAAAATTGGAACATTTTTAAGGGACTTTGAAAAAATTTCAACTGGAATTTTAGCCATTTTTTGACGTGAAATTGTAAACATGTGGACATGGATTTTGAAAATTCTAGAGAGAATTTTAAAAGCTTCAACAGAATTTCAACAATTTTGAGAGGGATTTGAAAAGTTTCAATGGGAATGGGAAGAATTGGGACAAAAATTGGAACATTTTTAAGGGACTTTGAAAAAATTTCAACTGGAATTTTAGCCATTTTTTGACGTGAAATTGTAAACATGTGGACATGGATTTTGAAAATTCTGGAGAGAATTTTAAAAGCTTCAAGAGAATTTCAACAATTTTGAGAGGGATTTGAAAAGTTTCAATGGGAATGGGAAGAATTGGGACAAAAATTGGAAAATTTTGAAGGGACTTTGAAAAAATTTCAACTGGAATTTTAGCAATTTTTTGACGTGAAATTGTAAACATGTGGACATGGATTTTGAAAATTCTAGAGAGAATTTTAAAAGCTTCAACAGAATTTCAACAATTTTGAGAGGGATTTGAAAAGTTTCAATGGGAATGGGAAGAATTGGGACAAAAATTGGAAAATTTTTAAGGGACTTTGAAAAATTTCAACTGGAATTTTAGCAATTTTTTGACGTGAAATTGTAAACATTTTGAAGTGGATTTTGAAAATTCTAGAGAGAATTTTAAAAGCTTTAACAGAATTTCTACAATTTTGAGAGGGATTTGAAAAGTTTCAATGGGAATGGGAAGAATTAGGACAAAAATGGGAAAATTTTGAAGGGACTTTGAAAAAATTTCAACTGGAATTTTAGTCATTTTTTTACGTGAAATTGTAAACATGTGGCCATGGATTTTGAAAATTCTAGAGAGAATTTTAAAAGCTTCAACAGAATTTCAACAATTTTGAGAGGGATTTGAAAAGTTTCAATGGGAATGGGAAGAATTGGGACAAAAAATGGAAATTTTTAAGGGACTTTGAAAAAATTTCAACTGGAATTTTAGCCATTTTTTGACGTGAAATTGTAAACATGTGGACATGGATTTTGAAAATTCTAGAGAGAATTTAAAAGCTTCAACAGAATTTCTACAATTTTGAGAGGGATTTGAAAAGTTTCAATGGGAATGGGAAGAATTGGGACAAAAATTGGAAAATTTTTCAGGGACTTTGAAAAAATTTCAACTGGAATTTTAGCAATTTTTTGACGTGAAATTGTAAACATGTGGACATGGATTTTGAAAATTCTAGAGAGAATTTTAAAAGCTTCAAGAGAATTTTAACAATTTTGAGAGGGATTTGAAAAGTTTCAATGGGAATGGGAAGAATTGGGACAAAAATTGGAAAATTTTTCAGGGACTTTGAAAAAATTTCAACTGGAATTTTAGCCATTTTTTGACGTGAAATTGTAAACATGTGGACATGGATTTTGAAAATTCTAGAGAGAATTTTAAAAGCTTTAACAGAATTTCAACAATTTTGAGAGGGATTTGAAAAGTTTCAATGGGAATGGGAAGAATTGGGACAAAAATTGGAAAATTTTTCAGGGACTTTGAAAAAATTTCAACTGGAATTTTAGCAATTTTTTGACGTGAAATTGTAAACATGTGGACATGGATTTTGAAAATTCTAGAGAGAATTTTAAAAGCTTCAACAGAATTTCAACAGTTTTGAGAGGGATTTGAAAAGTTTCAATGGGAATGGGAAGAATTGGGACAAAAATTGGAAAATTTTTCAGGGACTTTGAAAAAATTTCAACTGGAATTTTAGCAATTTTTTGACGTGAAATTGTAAACATGTGGACATGGATTTTGAAAATTCTAGAGAGAATTTTAAAAGCTTTAACAGAATTTCAACAATTTTGAGAGGGATTTGAAAAGTTTCAATGGGAATGGGAAGAATTGGGACAAAAATGGGAAAATTTTGAAGGGACTTTGAAAAAATTTCAACTGGAATTTTAGCCATTTTTTGACGTGAAATTGTAAACATGTGGACATGGATTTTGAAAATTCTAGAGAGAATTTTAAAAGCTTCAACAGAATTTCAACAATTTTGAGAGGGATTTGAAAAGTTTCCATGGGAATGGGAAGAATTGGGACAAAAATTGGAAAATTTTTAAGGGACTTTGAAAAAATTTCAACGGGAATTTTAGCAATTTTTTGACGTGAAATTGTAAACATGTGGACATGGATTTTGAAAATTCTAGAGAGAATTTTAAAAGCTTTAACAGAATTTCTACAATTTTGAGAGGGATTTGAAAAAGTTTCAATGGGAATGGGAAGAATTAGGACAAAAATGGGAAAATTTTGAAGGGACTTTGAAAAAATTTCAACTGGAATTTTAGCCATTTTTTACGTGAAATTGTAAACATGTGGACATGGATTTTGAAAATTCTAGAGAGAATTTTAAAAGCTTCAACAGAATTTCAACAATTTTGAGAGGGATTTGAAAAGTTTCAATGGGAATGGGAAGAATTGGGACAAAAATTGGAAAATTTTTAAGGGACTTTGAAAAAATTTCAACTGGAATTTTAGCCATTTTTTGACGTGAAATTGTAAACATGTGGACATGGCTTTTGAAAATTCTAGAGAGAATTTTAAAAGCTTCAACAGAATTTCAACAATTTTGAGAGGGATTTGAAAAGTTTCAATGGGAATGGGAAGAATTGGGACAAAAATTGGAACATTTTTAAGGGACTTTGAAAAAATTTCAACTGGAATTTTAGCCATTTTTTGACGTGAAATTGTAAACATTTTGAAGTGGATTTTGAAAATTCTAGAGAGAATTTTAAAAGCTTTAACAGAATTTCTACAATTTTGAGAGGGATTTGAAAAGTTTCAATGGGAATGGGAAGAATTAGGACAAAAATGGGAAAATTTTGAAGGGACTTTGAAAAAATTTCAACTGGAATTTTAGCCATTTTTTGACGTGAAATTGTAAACATGTGGACATGGATTTTGAAAATTCTAGAGAGAATTTTAAAAGCTTCAACAGAATTTCAACACTTTTGAGAGGGATTTGAAAAGTTTCAATGGGAATGGGAAGAATTGGGACAAAAATTGGAACATTTTTAAGGGACTTTGAAAAAATTTCAACTGGAATTTTAGCCATTTTTTGACGTGAAATTGTAAACATGTGGACATGGATTTTGAAAATTCTAGAGAGAATTTTAAAAGCTTCAAGAGAATTTTAACAATTTTGAGAGGGATTTGAAAAGTTTCAATGGGAATGTGAAGAATTGGGACAAAAATTGGAAAATTTTTCAGGGACTTTGAAAAAATTTCAACTGGAATTTTAGCAATTTTTTGACGTGAAATTGTAAACATGTGGACATGGATTTTGAAAATTCTAGAGAGAATTTTAAAAGCTTCAACAGAATTTCAACAGTTTTGAGAGGGATTTGAAAAGTTTCAATGGGAATGGGAAGAATTGGGACAAAAATTGGAAAATTTTTCAGGGACTTTGAAAAAATTTCAACTGGAATTTTAGCCATTTTTTGACGTGAAATTGTAAACATGTGGACATGGATTTTGAAAATTCTAGAGAGAATTTTAAAAGCTTCAACAGAATTTCAACAATTTTGAGAGGGATTTGAAAAGTTTCAATGGGAATGGGAAGAATTGGGACAAAAATTGGAAAATTTTTCAGGGACTTTGAAAAAATTTCAACTGGAATTTTAGCCATTTTTTTACGTGAAATTGTAAACATGGGGACATGGATTTTGAAAATTCTAGAGAGAATTTTAAAAGCTTCAACAGAATTTCAACAATTTTGAGAGGGATTTGAAAAGTTTCAATGGGAATGGGAAGAATTGGGACAAAAATTGGAAAATTTTTCAGGGACTTTGAAAAAATTTCAACTGGAATTTTAGCCATTTTTTGACGTGAAATTGTAAACATGTGGACATGGATTTTGAAAATTCTAGAGAGAATTTTAAAAGCTTCAACAGAATTTCAACAATTTTGAGAGGGATTTGAAAAGTTTCAATGGGAATGGGAAGAATTGGGACAAAAATTGGAAAATTTTTAAGGGACTTTGAAAAAATTTCAACGGGAATTTTAGCAATTTTTTTACGTGAAATTGTAAACATGTGGACATGGATTTTGAAAATTCTAGAGAGAATTTTAAAAGCTTCAACAGAATTTCTACAATTTTGAGAGGGATTTGAAAAAGTTTCAATGGGAATGGGAAGAATTAGGACAAAAATGGGAAAATTATGAAGGGACTTTGAAAAAATTTCAACTGGAATTTTAGCCATTTTTTGATGTGAAATTGTAAACATTTTGAAGTGGATTTTGAAAATTCTAGAGAGAATTTTAAAAGCTTTAACAGAATTTCTACAATTTTGAGAGGGATTTGAAAAGTTTCAATGGGAATGGGAAGAATTAGGACAAAAATGGGAAAATTTTTCAGGGACTTTGAAAAAATTTCAACTGGAATTTTAGCCATTTTTTGACGTGAAATTGTAAACATGTGGCCATGGATTTTGAAAATTCTAGAGAGAATTTTAAAAGCTTCAACAGAATTTCAACAATTTTGAGAGGGATTTGAAAAGTTTCAATGGGAATGGGAAGAATTGGGACAAAAATTGGAACATTTTTAAGGGACTTTGAAAAAATTTCAACGGGAATTTTAGCCATTTTTTGACGTGAAATTGTAAACATTTTGAAGTGGATTTTGAAAATTCTAGAGAGAATTTTAAAAGCTTCAACAGAATTTCTACAATTTTGAGAGGGATTTGAAAAGTTTCAATGGGAATGGGAAGAATTAGGACAAAAATGGGAAAATTTTGAAGGGACTTTGAAAAAATTTCAACTGGAATTTTAGCCATTTTTTGACGTGAAATTGTAAACATGTGGACATGGATTTTGAAAATTCTAGAGAGAATTTTAAAAGCTTCAACAGAATTTCAACACTTTTGAGAGGGATTTGAAAAGTTTCAATGGGAATGGGAAGAATTGGGACAAAAATTGGAACATTTTTAAGGGACTTTGAAAAAATTTCAACTGGAATTTTAGCCATTTTTTGACGTGAAATTGTAAACATGTGGACATGGATTTTGAAAATTCTAGAGAGAATTTTAAAAGCTTCAAGAGAATTTTAACAATTTTGAGAGGGATTTGAAAAGTTTCAATGGGAATGGGAAGAATTGGGACAAAAATTGGAAAATTTTTCAGGGACTTTGAAAAAATTTCAACTGGAATTTTAGCAATTTTTTGACGTGAAATTGTAAACATGTGGACATGGATTTTGAAAATTCTAGAGAGAATTTTAAAAGCTTCAACAGAATTTCAACAGTTTTGAGAGGGATTTGAAAAGTTTCAATGGGAATGGGAAGAATTGGGACAAAAATTGGAAAATTTTTCAGGGACTTTGAAAAAATTTCAACTGGAATTTTAGCAATTTTTTGACGTGAAATTGTAAACATGTGGACATGGATTTTGAAAATTCTAGAGAGAATTTTAAAAGCTTCAAGAGAATTTCAACAATTTTGAGAGGGATTTGAAAAGTTTCAATGGGAATGGGAAGAATTGGGACAAAAATTGGAAAATTTTTAAGGGACTTTGAAAAAATTTCAACTGGAATTTTAGCAATTTTTTGACGTGAAATTGTAAACATGTGGACATGGATTTTGAAAATTCTAGAGAGAATTTTAAAAGCTTCAACAGAATTTCAACAATTTTGAGAGGGATTTGAAAAGTTTCAATGGGAATGGGAAGAATTGGGACAAAAATTGGAAAATTTTTAAGGGACTTTGAAAAAATTTCAACGGGAATTTTAGCAATTTTTTTACGTGAAATTGTAAACATGTGGACATGGATTTTGAAAATTCTAGAGAGAATTTTAAAAGCTTTAACAGAATTTCTACAATTTTGAGAGGGATTTGAAAAAGTTTCAATGGGAATGGGAAGAATTAGGACAAAAATGGGAAAATTATGAAGGGACTTTGAAAAAATTTCAACTGGAATTTTAGCCATTTTTTGACGTGAAATTGTAAACATTTTGAAGTGGATTTTGAAAATTCTAGAGAGAATTTTAAAAGCTTTAACAGAATTTCTACAATTTTGAGAGGGATTTGAAAAGTTTCAATGGGAATGGGAAGAATTAGGACAAAAATGGGAAAATTTTTCAGGGACTTTGAAAAAATTTCAACTGGAATTTTAGCCATTTTTTGACGTGAAATTGTAAACATGTGGCCATGGATTTTGAAAATTCTAGAGAGAATTTTAAAAGCTTCAACAGAATTTCAACAATTTTGAGAGGGATTTGAAAAGTTTCAATGGGAATGGGAAGAATTGGGACAAAAATTGGAACATTTTTAAGGGACTTTGAAAAAATTTC
The DNA here is from genome assembly GCF_964273445.1 of Streptopelia decaocto. Classification (NCBI taxonomy): domain Eukaryota; kingdom Metazoa; phylum Chordata; class Aves; order Columbiformes; family Columbidae; genus Streptopelia; species Streptopelia decaocto. The sequence continues at coordinate 46,498 of NW_028116969.1, read as the reverse complement.
AACGGGAATTTTAGCCATTTTTTGACGTGAAATTGTAAACATTTTGAAGTGGATTTTGAAAATTCTAGAGAGAATTTTAAAAGCTTCAACAGAATTTCTACAATTTTGAGAGGGATTTGAAAAGTTTCAATGGGAATGGGAAGAATTAGGACAAAAATGGGAAAATTTTTCAGGGACTTTGAAAAAATTTCAACTGGAATTTTAGCCATTTTTTTACGTGAAATTGTAAACATGTGGACATGGATTTTGAAAATTCTAGAGAGAATTTTAAAAGCTTCAACAGAATTTCAACAATTTTGAGAGGGATTTCAAAAGTTTCAATGGGAATGGGAAGAATTGGGACAAAAAATGGAAAATTTTTAAGGGACTTTGAAAAAATTTCAACTGGAATTTTAGCCATTTTTTGACGTGAAATTGTAAACATGTGGACATGGATTTTGAAAATTCTAGAGAGAATTTTAAAAGCTTCAACAGAATTTCAACAATTTTGAGAGGGATTTGAAAAGTTTCAAGGGGAATGGGAAGAATTGGGACAAAAATTGGAAAATTTTTCAGGGACTTTGAAAAAATTTCAACTGGAATTTTAGCCATTTTTTGACGTGAAATTGTAAACATGTGGACATGGATTTTGAAAATTCTAGAGAGAATTTTAAAAGCTTCAACAGAATTTCAACACTTTTGAGAGGGATTTGAAAAGTTTCAATGGGAATGGGAAGAATTGGGACAAAAATTGGAACATTTTTAAGGGACTTTGAAAAAATTTCAACTGGAATTTTAGCCATTTTTTGACGTGAAATTGTAAACATGTGGACATGGATTTTGAAAATTCTAGAGAGAATTTTAAAAGCTTCAAGAGAATTTTAACAATTTTGAGAGGGATTTGAAAAGTTTCAATGGGAATGGGAAGAATTGGGACAAAAATTGGAAAATTTTTCAGGGACTTCGAAAAAATTTCAACTGGAATTTTAGCAATTTTTTGACGTGAAATTGTAAACATGTGGACATGGATTTTGAAAATTCTAGAGAGAATTTTAAAAGCTTCAACAGAATTTCAACAATTTTGAGAGGGATTTGAAAAGTTTCAATGGGAATGGGAAGAATTGGGACAAAAGTTGGAAAATTTTTAAGGGACTTTGAAAAAATTTCAACTGGAATTTTAGCATTTTTTTGACGTGAAATTGTAAACATGTGGACATGGATTTTGAAAATTCTAGAGAGAATTTTAAAAGTTTTAACAGAATTTCTACAATTTTGAGAGGGATTTGAAAAGTTTCAATGGGAATGGGAAGAATTGGGACAAAAATGGGAAAATTTTTAAGGGACTTTGAAAAAATTTCAACTGGAATTTTAGCCATTTTTTGACGTGAAATTGTAAACATGTGGACATGGATTTTGAAAATTCTAGAGAGAATTTTAAAAGCTTCAACAGAATTTCAACAATTTTGAGAGGGATTTGAAAAGTTTCAAGGGGAATGGAAGAATTGGGACAAAAATTGGAAAATTTTTCAGGGACTTTGAAAAAATTTCAACTGGAATTTTAGCAATTTTTTGACGTGAAATTGTAAACATGTGGACATGGATTTTGAAAATTCTAGAGAGAATTTTAAAAGCTTCAACAGAATTTCAACAATTTTGAGAGGGATTTGAAAAGTTTCAATGGGAATGGGAAGAATTGGGACAAAAATTGGAAAATTTTTAAGGGACTTTGAAAAAATTTCAACTGGAATTTTAGCAATTTTTTGACGTGAAATTGTAAACATTTTGAAGTGGATTTTGAAAATTCTAGAGAGAATTTTAAAAGCTTTAACAGGATTTCTACAATTTTGAGAGGGATTTGAAAAAGTTTCAATGGGAATGGGAAGAATTAGGACAAAAATGGGAAAATTTTGAAGGGACTTTGAAAAAATTTCAACTGGAATTTTAGCCATTTTTTGACGTGAAATTGTAAACATGTGGACATGGATTTTGAAAATTCTAGAGAGAATTTTAAAAGCTTCAACAGAATTTCAACAATTTTGAGAGGGATTTGAAAAGTTTCCATGGGAATGGGAAGAATTGGGACAAAAATTGGAAAATTTTTAAGGGACTTTGAAAAAATTTCAACTGGAATTTTAGCCATTTTTTTATGTGAAATTGTAAACATGTGGACATGGATTTTGAAAATTCTAGAGAGAATTTTAAAAGCTTCAACAGAATTTCAACAATTTTGAGAGGGATATGAAAAGTTTCAAGGGGAATGGGAAGAATTGGGACAAAAAATTGGAAAATTTTTAAGGGACTTTGAAAAAATTTCAACTGGAATTTAGCCATTTTTTGACGTGAAATTGTAAACATTTTGAAGTGGATTTTGAAAATTCTAGAGAGAATTTTAAAAGCTTTAACAGAATTTCTACAATTTTGAGAGGGATTTGAAAAGTTTCAATGGGAATGGGAAGAATTAGGACAAAAATTGGAAAATTTTTCAGGGACTTTGAAAAAATTTCAACTGGAATTTTAGCCATTTTTTGACGTGAAATTGTAAACATGTGGACATGGATTTTGAAAATTCTAGAGAGAATTTTAAAAGCTTCAACAGAATTTCAACAATTTTGAGAGGGATTTGAAAAGTTTCAATGGGAATGGGAAGAATTGGGACAAAAATTGGAAAATTTTTAAGGGACTTTGAAAAAATTTCAACTGGAATTTTAGCATTTTTTGACGTGAAATTGTAAACATTTTGAAGTGGATTTTGAAAATTCTAGAGAGAATTTTAAAAGTTTTAACAGAATTTCTACAATTTTGAGAGGGATTTGAAAAGTTTCAATGGGAATGGGAAGAATTGGGACAAAAATGGGAAAATTTTTAAGGGACTTTGAAAAAATTTCAACTGGAATTTTAACCATTTTTTGACGTGAAATTGTAAACATGTGGACATGGATTTTGAAAATTCTAGAGAGAATTTTAAAAGCTTCAACAGAATTTCAACAATTTTGAGAGGGATTTGAAAAGTTTCAATGGGAATGGGAAGAATTGGGACAAAAAATGGAAAATTTTTAAGGGACTTTGAAAAAATTTCAACTGAAATTTTAGCCATTTTTTGACGTGAAATTGTAAACATGTGGACATGGATTTTGAAAATTCTAGAGAGAATTTTAAAAGCTTCAACAGAATTTCAACAATTTTGAGAGGGATTTGAAAAGTTTCAATGGGAATGGGAAGAATTGGGACAAAAATTGGAAAATTTTTAAGGGACTTTGAAAAAATTTCAACTGGAATTTTAGCATTTTTTTGACGTGAAATTGTAAACATGTGGACATGGATTTTGAAAATTCTAGAGAGAATTTTAAAAGCTTCAACAGAATTTCAACAATTTTGAGAGGGATTTGAAAAGTTTCAATGGGAATGGGAAGAATTGGGACAAAAATTGGAAAATTTTTAAGGGACTTTGAAAAAATTTCAACTGAATTTTAGCATTTTTTGATGTGAAATTGTAAACATGTGGACATGGATTTTGAAAATTCTAGAGAGAATTTTAAAAGCTTCAACAGAATTTCAACAATTTTGAGAGGGATTTGAAAAGTTTCAATGAGAATGGGAAGAATTGGGACAAAAATTGGAAAATTTTTAAGGGACTTTGAAAAAATTTCAACTGGAATTTTAGCCATTTTTTGACGTGAAATTGTAAACATGTGGACATGGATTTTGAAAATTCTAGAGAGAATTTTAAAAGCTTCAACAGAATTTCAACAATTTTGAGAGGGATTTGAAAAGTTTCAATGGGAATGGGAAGAATTGGGACAAAAATTGGAAAATTTTTAAGGGACTTTGAAAAAATTTCAACTGGAATTTTAGCATTTTTTTTTACGTGAAATTGTAAACATGTGGACATGGATTTTGAAAATTCTAGAGAGAATTTTAAAAGCTTCAACAGAATTTCAACAATTTTGAGAGGGATTTGAAAAGTTTCAATGGGAATGGGAAGAATTGGGACAAAAATTGGAAAATTTTTAAGGGACTTTGAAAAAATTTCAACTGGAATTTTAGCCATTTTTTGACGTGAAATTGTAAACATGTGGACATGGATTTTGAAAATTCTAGAGAGAATTTTAAAAGCTTCAACAGAATTTCTACAATTTTGAGAGGGATTTGAAAAGTTTCAATGGGAATGGGAAGAATTGGGACAAAAATTGGAAAATTTTTAAGGGACTTTGAAAAAATTTCAACTGGAATTTAGCAATTTTTTGACGTGAAATTGTAAACATGTGGACATGGATTTTGAAAATTCTAGAGAGAATTTTAAAAGCTTCAAGAGAATTTCAACAATTTTGAGAGGGATTTGAAAAGTTTCAATGGGAATGGGAAGAATTGGGACAAAAATTGGAAAATTTTTAAGGGACTTTGAAAAAATTTCAACTGGAATTTTAGCCATTTTTTGACGTGAAATTGTAAACATGTGGACATGGATTTTGAAAATTCTAGAGAGAATTTTAAAAGCTTCAACAGAATTTCTACAATTTTGAGAGGGATTTGAAAAGTTTCAATGGGAATGGGAAGAATTGGGACAAAAATTGGAAAATTTTTAAGGGACTTTGAAAAAATTTCAACTGGAATTTTAGCAATTTTTTGACGTGAAATTGTAAACATGTGGACATGGATTTTGAAAATTCTAGAGAGAATTTTAAAAGCTTCAAGAGAATTTCTACAATTTTGAGAGGGATTTGAAAAAGTTTCAATGGGAATGGGAAGAATTAGGACAAAAATGGGAAAATTTTGAAGGGACTTTGAAAAAATTTCAACTGGAATTTTAGCCATTTTTTACGTGAAATTGTAAACATGTGGACATGGATTTTGAAAATTCTAGAGAGAATTTTAAAAGCTTCAACAGAATTTCAACAATTTTGAGAGGGATTTGAAAAGTTTCAATGGGAATGGGAAGAATTGGGACAAAAATTGGAAAATTTTTAAGGGACTTCGAAAAAATTTCAACTGGAATTTTAGCCATTTTTTGACGTGAAATTGTAAACATGTGGACATGGATTTTGAAAATTCTAGAGAGAATTTTAAAAGCTTCAACAGAATTTCAACAATTTTGAGAGGGATTTGAAAAGTTTCAATGGGAATGGGAAGAATTGGGACAAAAATTGGAACATTTTTAAGGGACTTTGAAAAAATTTCAACGGGAATTTTAGCCATTTTTTGACGTGAAATTGTAAACATTTTGAAGTGGATTTTGAAAATTCTAGAGAGAATTTTAAAAGCTTTAACAGAATTTCTACAATTTTGAGAGGGGATTTGAAAAGTTTCAATGGGAATGGGAAGAATTAGGACAAAAATGGGAAAATTTTGAAGGGACTTTGAAAAAATTTCAACTGGAATTTTAGCAATTTTTTGACGTGAAATTGTAAACATGTGGACATGGATTTTGAAAATTCTAGAGAGAATTTTAAAAGCTTCAACAGAATTTCAACAATTTTGAGAGGGATTTGAAAAGTTTCAATGGGAATGGGAAGAATTGGGACAAAAATGGAAAATTTTTAAGGGACTTTGAAAAAATTTCAACTGGAATTTTAGCCATTTTTTGACGTGAAATTGTAAACATGTGGACATGGATTTTGAAAATTCTAGAGAGAATTTTAAAAGCTTCAACAGAATTTCAACAATTTTGAGAGGGATTTGAAAAGTTTCAAGGGGAATGGGAAGAATTGGGACAAAAATTGGAAAATTTTTCAGGGACTTTGAAAAAATTTCAACTGGAATTTTAGCAATTTTTTGACGTGAAATTGTAAACATGTGGACATGGATTTTGAAAATTCTAGAGAGAATTTTAAAAGCTTCAACAGAATTTCAACACTTTTGAGAGGGATTTGAAAAGTTTCAATGGGAATGGGAAGAATTGGGACAAAAATTGGAACATTTTTAAGGGACTTTGAAAAAATTTCAACTGGAATTTTAGCCATTTTTTGACGTGAAATTGTAAACATGTGGACATGGATTTTGAAAATTCTAGAGAGAATTTTAAAAGCTTCAAGAGAATTTTAACAATTTTGAGAGGGATTTGAAAAGTTTCAATGGGAATGGGAAGAATTGGGACAAAAATTGGAAAATTTTTCAGGGACTTTGAAAAAATTTCAACTGGAATTTTAGCAATTTTTTGACGTGAAATTGTAAACATGTGGACATGGATTTTGAAAATTCTAGAGAGAATTTTAAAAGCTTCAACAGAATTTCAACAGTTTTGAGAGGGATTTGAAAAGTTTCAATGGGAATGGGAAGAATTGGGACAAAAATTGGAAAATTTTTCAGGGACTTTGAAAAAATTTCAACTGAATTTTAGCAATTTTTTGACGTGAAATTGTAAACATGTGGACATGGATTTTGAAAATTCTAGAGAGAATTTTAAAAGCTTCAACAGAATTTCAACAATTTTGAGAGGGATTTGAAAAGTTTCAATGGGAATGGGAAGAATTGGGACAAAAATTGGAAAATTTTTAAGGGACTTTGAAAAAATTTCAACTGGAATTTTAGCAATTTTTTGACGTGAAATTGTAAACATGTGGACATGGATTTTGAAAATTCTAGAGAGAATTTTAAAAGCTTCAACAGAATTTCAACAATTTTGAGAGGGATTTGAAAAGTTTCAATGGGAATGGGAAGAATTGGGACAAAAATTGGAAAATTTTTCAGGGACTTTGAAAAAATTTCAACTGGAATTTTAGCCATTTTTTGACGTGAAATTGTAAACATGTGGACATGGATTTTGAAAATTCTAGAGAGAATTTTAAAAGCTTCAACAGAATTTCAACAATTTTGAGAGGGATTTGAAAAGTTTCAATGGGAATGGGAAGAATTGGGACAAAAATTGGAAAATTTTTAAGGGACTTTGAAAAAATTTCAACGGGAATTTTAGCAATTTTTTTACGTGAAATTGTAAACATGTGGACATGGATTTTGAAAATTCTAGAGAGAATTTTAAAAGCTTTAACAGAATTTCTACAATTTTGAGAGGGATTTGAAAAAGTTTCAATGGGAATGGGAAGAATTAGGACAAAAATGGGAAAATTATGAAGGGACTTTGAAAAAATTTCAACTGGAATTTTAGCCATTTTTTGACGTGAAATTGTAAACATTTTGAAGTGGATTTTGAAAATTCTAGAGAGAATTTTAAAAGCTTTAACAGAATTTCTACAATTTTGAGAGGGATTTGAAAAGTTTCAATGGGAATGGGAAGAATTAGGACAAAAATGGGAAAATTTTTCAGGGACTTTGAAAAAATTTCAACTGGAATTTTAGCCATTTTTTGACGTGAAATTGTAAACATGTGGACATGGATTTTGAAAATTCTAGAGAGAATTTTAAAAGCTTCAACAGAATTTCAACAATTTTGAGAGGGATTTGAAAAGTTTCAATGGGAATGGGAAGAATTGGGACAAAAATTGGAAAATTTTTAAGGGACTTTGAAAAAATTTCAACTGGAATTTTAGCATTTTTTTGACGTGAAATTGTAAACATGTGGACATGGATTTTGAAAATTCTAGAGAGAATTTTAAAAGTTTTAACAGAATTTCAACAATTTTGAGAGGGATTTGAAAAGTTTCAATGGGAATGGGAAGAATTGGGACAAAAATTGGAAAATTTTTCAGGGACTTTGAAAAAATTTCAACTGGAATTTTAGCCATTTTTTGACGTGAAATTGTAAACATGTGGACATGGATTTTGAAAATTCTAGAGAGAATTTTAAAAGCTTCAACAGAATTTCAACAATTTTGAGAGGGATTTGAAAAGTTTCAATGGGAATGGGAAGAATTGGGACAAAAATTGGAAAATTTTTAAGGGACTTTGAAAAAATTTCAACTGGAATTTTAGCATTTTTTTGACGTGAAATTGTAAACATTTTGAAGTGGATTTTGAAAATTCTAGAGAGAATTTTAAAAGTTTTAACAGAATTTCTACAATTTTGAGAGGGATTTGAAAAGTTTCAATGGGAATGGGAAGAATTGGGACAAAAATTGGAAAATTTTTAAGGGACTTTGAAAAAATTTCAACTGGAATTTTAGCCATTTTTTGACGTGAAATTGTAAACATGTGGACATGGATTTTGAAAATTCTAGAGAGAATTTTAAAAGCTTCAACAGAATTTCAACAATTTTGAGAGGGATTTGAAAAGTTTCAATGGGAATGGGAAGAATTAGGACAAAAATGGGAAAATTTTGAAGGGACTTTGAAAAAATTTCAACTGGAATTTTAGCCATTTTTTGACGTGAAATTGTAAACATGTGGACATGGATTTTGAAAATTCTAGAGAGAATTTTAAAAGCTTCAACAGAATTTCAACAATTTTGAGAGGGATTTGAAAAGTTTCCATGGGAATGGGAAGAATTGGGACAAAAATTGGAAAATTTTTAAGGGACTTTGAAAAAATTTCAACTGGAATTTTAGCCATTTTTTTATGTGAAATTGTAAACATGTGGACATGGATTTTGAAAATTCTAGAGAGAATTTTAAAAGCTTCAACAGAATTTCAACAATTTTGAGAGGGATTTGAAAAGTTTCAATGGGAATGGGAAGAATTAGGACAAAAATGGGAAAATTTTTCAGGGACTTTGAAAAAATTTCAACTGGAATTTTAGCCATTTTTTGACGTGAAATTGTAAACATGTGGACATGGATTTTGAAAATTCTAGAGAGAATTTTAAAAGCTTCAACAGAATTTCAACAATTTTGAGAGGGATTTGAAAAGTTTCAATGGGAATGGGAAGAATTGGGACAAAAATTGGAAAATTTTTAAGGGACTTTGAAAAAATTTCAACTGGAATTTTAGCATTTTTTTGACGTGAAATTGTAAACATTTTGAAGTGGATTTTGAAAATTCTAGAGAGAATTTTAAAAGTTTAACAGAATTTCTACAATTTTGAGAGGGATTTGAAAAGTTTCAATGGGAATGGGAAGAATTGGGACAAAAATGGGAAAATTTTTAAGGGACTTTGAAAAAATTTCAACTGGAATTTTAACCATTTTTTGACGTGAAATTGTAAACATGTGGACATGGATTTTGAAAATTCTAGAGAGAATTTTAAAAGCTTCAACAGAATTTCAACAATTTTGAGAGGGATTTGAAAAGTTTCAATGGGAATGGGAAGAATTGGGACAAAAAATGGAAAATTTTGAAGGGACTTTGAAAAAATTTCAACTGAAATTTTAGCATTTTTTTGACGTGAAATTGTAAACATTTTGAAGTGGATTTTGAAAATTCTAGAGAGAATTTTAAAAGTTTTAACAGAATTTCTACAATTTTGAGAGGGATTTGAAAAGTTTCAATGGGAATGGGAAGAATTGGGACAAAAATTGGAAAATTTTTAAGGGACTTTGAAAAAATTTCAACTGGAATTTTAGCCATTTTTTGACGTGAAATTGTAAACATGTGGACATGGATTTTGAAAATTCTAGAGAGAATTTTAAAAGCTTCAACAGAATTTCAACAATTTTGAGAGGGATTTGAAAAGTTTCAATGGGAATGGGAAGAATTGGGACAAAAATTGGAAAATTTTTAAGGGACTGAAAAAATTTCAACTGGAATTTTAGCATTTTTTTGACGTGAAATTGTAAACATGTGGACATGGATTTTGAAAATTCTAGAGAGAATTTTAAAAGCTTCAACAGAATTTCAACAATTTTGAGAGGGATTTGAAAAGTTTCAATGGGAATGGGAAGAATTGGGACAAAAATTGGAAAATTTTTAAGGGACTTTGAAAAAATTTCAACTGGAATTTTAGCATTTTTTTGACGTGAAATTGTAAACATGTGGACATGGATTTTGAAAATTCTAGAGAGAATTTTAAAAGCTTCAACAGAATTTCAACAATTTTGAGAGGGATTTGAAAAGTTTCAATGAGAATGGGAAGAATTGGGACAAAAATTGGAAAATTTTTAAGGGACTTTGAAAAAATTTCAACTGGAATTTTAGCCATTTTTTGACGTGAAATTGTAAACATGTGGACATGGATTTTGAAAATTCTAGAGAGAATTTTAAAAGCTTCAAGAGAATTTCAACAATTTTGAGAGGGATTTGAAAAGTTTCAATGGGAATGGGAAGAATTGGGACAAAAATTGGAAAATTTTTAAGGGACTTTGAAAAAATTTCAACTGGAATTTTAGCCATTTTTTGACGTGAAATTGTAAACATGTGGACATGGATTTTGAAAATTCTAGAGAGAATTTTAAAAGCTTCAACAGAATTTCAACAATTTTGAGAGGGATTTGAAAAGTTTCAATGGGAATGGGAAGAATTGGGACAAAAATTGGAAAATTTTTTAAGGGACTTTGAAAAAATTTCAACTGGAATTTTAGCCATTTTTGACGTGAAATTGTAAACATGTGGACATGGATTTTGAAAATTCTAGAGAGAATTTTAAAAGCTTCAACAGAATTTCAACAATTTTGAGAGGGATTTGAAAAGTTTCAATGGGAATGGGAAGAATTGGGACAAAAATTGGAAAATTTTTAAGGGACTTTGAAAAAATTTCAACTGGAATTTTAGCAATTTTTTGACGTGAAATTGTAAACATGTGGACATGGATTTTGAAAATTCTAGAGAGAATTTTAAAAGCTTCAAGAGAATTTCAACAATTTTGAGAGGGATTTGAAAAGTTTCAATGGGAATGGGAAGAATTGGGACAAAAATTGGAAAATTTTTAAGGGACTTTGAAAAAATTTCAACTGGAATTTTAGCCATTTTTTGACGTGAAATTGTAAACATGTGGACATGGATTTTGAAAATTCTAGAGAGAATTTTAAAAGCTTCAACAGAATTTCAACAATTTTGAGAGGGATTTGAAAAGTTTCAATGGGAATGGGAAGAATTGGGACAAAAATTGGAAAATTTTTAAGGGACTTTGAAAAAATTTCAACTGGAATTTTAGCATTTTTTGACGTGAAATTGTAAACATGTGGACATGGATTTTGAAAATTCTAGAGAGAATTTTAAAAGCTTCAACAGAATTTCAACAATTTTGAGAGGGATTTGAAAAGTTTCAATGGGAATGGGAAGAATTGGGACAAAAAATGGAAAATTTTGAAGGGACTTTGAAAAAATTTCAACTGGAATTTTAGCATTTTTTTGACGTGAAATTGTAAACATTTTGAAGTGGATTTTGAAAATTCTAGAGAGAATTTTAAAAGCTTCAAGAGAATTTCTACAATTTTGAGAGGGATTTGAAAAGTTTCAATGGGAATGGGAAGAATTGGGACAAAAATTGGAAAATTTTTAAGGGACTTTGAAAAAATTTCAACTGGAATTTTAGCCATTTTTTGACGTGAAATTGTATACATGTGGACATGGATTTTGAAAATTCTAGAGAGAATTTTAAAAGCTTCAACAGAATTTCAACAATTTTGGGAGGGATTTGAAAAGTTTCAATGGGAATGGGAAGAATTGGGACAAAAATTGGAAAATTTTTAAGGGACTTTGAAAAAATTTCAACTGGAATTTTAGCCCTTTTTTGACGTGAAATTGTAAACATGTGGACATGGATTTTGAAAATTCTAGAGAGAATTTTAAAAGCTTCAACAGAATTTCAACAATTTTGAGAGGGATTTGAAAAGTTTCAATGGGAATGGGAAGAATTGGGACAAAAATTGGAAAATTTTTAAGGGACTTTGAAAAAATTTCAACTGGAATTTTAGCATTTTTTGACGTGAAATTGTAAACATGTGGACATGGATTTTGAAAATTCTAGAGAGAATTTTAAAAGCTTCAACAGAATTTCAACAATTTTGAGAGGGATTTGAAAAGTTTCAATGGGAATGGGAAGAATTGGGACAAAAATGGGAAAATTTTTAAGGGACTTTGAAAAAATTTCAACTGGAATTTTAGCATTTTTTTGACGTGAAATTGTAAACATTTTGAAGTGGATTTTGAAAATTCTAGAGAGAATTTTAAAAGCTTCAAGAGAATTTCAACAATTTTGAGAGGGATTTGAAAAGTTTCAATGGGAATGGGAAGAATTGGGACAAAAATTGGAAAATTTTTAAGGGACTTTGAAAAAATTTCAACTGGAATTTTAGCCATTTTTTGACGTGAAATTGTAAACATGTGGCCATGGATTTTGAAAATTCTAGAGAGAATTTTAAAAGCTTCAACAGAATTTAACAATTTTGAGAGGGATTTGAAAAGTTTCAATGGGAATGGGAAGAATTGGGACAAAAATTGGAAAATTTTGAAGGGACTTTGAAAAAATTTCAACTGGAATTTTAGCATTTTTTTTACGTGAAATTGTAAACATGTGGACATGGATTTTGAAAATTCTAGAGAGAATTTTAAAAGCTTCAACAGAATTTCTACAATTTTGAGAGGGATTTGAAAAGTTTCAATGGGAATGGGAAGAATTGGGACAAAAATTGGAAAATTTTTAAGGGACTTTGAAAAAATTTCAACTGGAATTTTAGCCATTTTTTGGTGTGAAATTGTAAACATGTGGACATGGATTTTGAAAATTCTAGAGAGAATTTTAAAAGCTTCAAGAGAATTTCAACAATTTTGAGAGGGATTTGAAAAGTTTCAATGGGAATGGGAAGAATTGGGACAAAAATTGGAAAATTTTTAAGGGACTTTGAAAAAATTTCAACTGGAATTTTAGCCATTTTTTGACGTGAAATTGTAAACATGTGGACATGGATTTTGAAAATTCTAGAGAGAATTTTAAAAGCTTTAACAGAATTTCTATAATTTTGAGAGGGATTTGAAATGTTTCAATGGGAATGGGAAGAATTGGGACAGAAATTGGACAATTTTTAAGGGACTTTGAAAAAATTTCAACTGGAATTTTAGCCATTTTTTGACGTGAAATTGTAAACATGTGGACATGGATTTTGAAAATTCTAGAGAGAATTTTAAAAGCTTCAACAGAATTTCAACAATTTTGAGAGGGATTTGAAAAGTTTCAATGGGAATGGGAAGAATTGGGACAAAAATTGGAAAATTTTGAAGGGACTTTGAAAAAATTTCAACTGGAATTTTAGCCATTTTTTGACGTGAAATTGTAAACATGTGGCCATGGATTTTGAAAATTCTAGAGAGAATTTTAAAAGCTTCAAGAGAATTTCAACAATTTTGAGAGGGATTTGAAAAGTTTCAATGGGAATGGGAAGAATTGGGACAAAAATTGGAAAATTTTTAAGGGACTTTGAAAAAATTTCAACTGGAATTTTAGCATTTTTTGACGTGAAATTGTAAACATGTGGACATGGATTTTGAAAATTCTAGAGAGAATTTTAAAAGCTTCAAGAGAATTTCAACAATTTTGAGAGGGATTTGAAAAGTTTCAATGGGAATGGGAAGAATTGGGACAAAAATTGGAAAATTTTTAAGGGACTTTGAAAAAATTTCAACTGGAATTTTAGCCATTTTTTGACGTGAAATTGTAAACATGTGGACATGGATTTTGAAAATTCTAGAGAGAATTTTAAAAGCTTCAACAGAATTTCAACACTTTTGAGAGGGATTTGAAAAGTTTCAATGGGAATGGGAAGAATTGGGACAGAAATTGGACAATTTTTAAGGGACTTTGAAAAAATTTCAACTGGAATTTTAGCCATTTTTTGACGTGAAATTGTAAACATGTGGACATGGATTTTGAAAATTCTAGAGAGAATTTTAAAAGCTTCAACAGAATTTCAACAATTTTGAGAGGGATTTGAAAAGTTTCAATGGGAATGGGAAGAATTGGGACAAAAATTGGAAAATTTTTAAGGGACTTTGAAAAAATTTCAACTGGAATTTTAGCATTTTTTTTACATGAAATTGTAAACATGTGGACATGGATTTTGAAAATTCTAGAGAGAATTTTAAAAGCTTCAAGAGAATTTCTACAATTTTGAGAGGGATTTGAAAAGTTTCAATGGGAATGGGAAGAATTGGGACAAAAATTGGAAAATTTTAAGGGACTTTGAAAAAAATTTCAACTGGAATTTTAGCCATTTTTTGACGTGAAATTGTAAACATGTGGACATGGATTTTGAAAATTCTAGAGAGAATTTTAAAAGCTTCAAGAGAATTTCTACAATTTTGAGAGGGATTTGAAAAGTTTCAATGGGAATGGGAAGAATTGGGACAAAAATTGGAAAATTTTTAAGGGACTTTGAAAAAATTTCAACTGGAATTTTAGCCATTTTTTGACGTGAAATTGTAAACATGTGGACATGGATTTTGAAAATTCTAGAGAGAATTTTAAAAGCTTCAAGAGAATTTCAACAATTTTGAGAGGGATTTGAAAAGTTTCAATGGGAATGGGAAGAATTGGGACAAAAATTGGAAAATTTTTAAGGGACTTTGAAAAAATTTCAACTGGAATTTTAGCCATTTTTTGACGTGAAATTGTAAACATGTGGACATGGATTTTGAAAATTCTAGAGAGAATTTTAAAAGCTTCAACAGAATTTCAACAATTTTGAGAGGGATTTGAAAAGTTTCAATGGGAATGGGAAGAATTGGGACAAAAAATTGGAAAATTTTTAAGGGACTTTGAAAAAATTTCAACTGGAATTTTAGCCATTTTTTGACGTGAAATTGTAAACATGTGGACATGGATTTTGAAAATTCTAGAGAGAATTTTAAAAGCTTTAACAGAATTTCTATAATTTTGAGAGGGATTTGAAAAGTTTCAATGGGAATGGGAAGAATTGGGACAAAAATTGGAAAATTTTTAAGGGACTTTGAAAAAATTTCAACTGGAATTTTAGCCATTTTTTGACGTGAAATTGTAAACATGTGGACATGGATTTTGAAAATTCTAGAGAGAATTTTAAAAGCTTCAACAGAATTTCAACAATTTTGAGAGGGATTTGAAAAGTTTCAATGGGAATGGGAAGAATTGGGACAAAAATTGGAAAATTTTTAAGGGACTTTGAAAAGTTTCAACTGGAACTTTAGCATTTTTTGACGTGAAATTGTAAACATGTGGACATGGATTTTGAAAATTCTAGAGAGAATTTTAAAAGCTTCAACAGAATTTCAACAATTTTGAGAGGGATTTGAAAAGTTTCAATGGGAATGGGAAGAATTGGGACAAAAATGGGAAAATTTTTAAGGGACTTTGAAAAAATTTCAACTGGAATTTTAGCCATTTTTTGACGTGAAATTGTAAACATGTGGACATGGATTTTGAAAATTCTAGAGAGAATTTTAAAAGCTTCAACAGAATTTCAACAATTTTGAGAGGGATTTGAAAAGTTTCAATGGGAATGGGAAGAATTGGGACAAAAATTGGAAAATTTTTAAGGGACTTTGAAAAAATTTCAACTGGAATTTTAGCCATTTTTTGACGTGAAATTGTAAACATGTGGACATGGATTTTGAAAATTCTAGAGAGAATTTTAAAAGCTTCAACAGAATTTCAACCATTTTGAGAGGGATTTGAAAAGTTTCAATGGGAATGGGAAGAATTGGGACAAAAATTGGAAAATTTTTAAGGGACTTTGAAAAAATTTCAACTGGAATTTTAGCATTTTTTTTACGTGAAATTGTAAACATGTGGACATGGATTTTGAAAATTCTAGAGAGAATTTTAAAAGCTTTAACAGAATTTCTACAATTTTGAGAGGGATTTGAAAAGTTTCAATGGGAATGTGAAGAATTGGGACAAAAATTGGAAAATTTTTCAGGGACTTTGAAAAAGTTTCAACTGGGATTTTAGCCATTTTTTGACGTGAAATTGTAAACATGTGGACATGGATTTTGAAAATTCTAGAGAGAATTTTAAAAGCTTCAACAGAATTTCAACACTTTTGAGAGGGATTTGAAAAGTTTCAATGGGAATGGGAAGAATTGGGACAAAAATTGGAAAATTTTTAAGGGACTTTGTAAAAATTTCAACTGGAATTTTAGCCATTTTTTGACGTGAAATTGTAAACATGTGGACATGGATTTTGAAAATTCTAGAGAGAATTTTAAAAGCTTCAAGAGAATTTCAACAATTTTGAGAGGGATTTGAAAAGTTTCAATGGGAATGGGAAGAATTGGGACAAAAATTGGAAAATTTTTAAGGGACTTTGAAAAATTTTCAACTGGAATTTTAGCCATTTTTTTGACGTGAAATTGTAAACATGTGGACATGGATTTTGAAAATTCTAGAGAGAATTTTAAAAGCTTTAACAGAATTTCTATAATTTTGAGAGGGATTTGAAAAGTTTCAATGGGAATGGGAAGAATTGGGACAAAAATTGGAAAATTTTTAAGGGACTTTGAAAAAATTTCAACTGGAATTTTAGCCATTTTTTGACGTGAAATTGTAAACATGTGGACATGGATTTTGAAAATTCTAGAGAGAATTTTAAAAGCTTCAAGAGAATTTCAACAATTTTGAGAGGGATTTGAAAAGTTTCAATGGGAATGGGAAGAATTGGGACAAAAATTGGAAAATTTTTAAGGGACTTTGAAAAAATTTCAACTGGAATTTTAGCCATTTTTTGACGTGAAATTGTAAACATGTGGACATGGATTTTGAAAATTCTAGAGAGAATTTTAAAAGCTTCAACAGAATTTCAACAATTTTGAGAGGGATTTGAAAAGTTTCAATGGGAATGGGAAGAATTGGGACAAAAATTGGAAAATTTTTAAGGGACTTTGAAAAAATTTCAACTGGAATTTTAGCCATTTTTTGACGTGAAATTGTAAACATGTGGACATGGATTTTGAAAATTCTAGAGAGAATTTTAAAAGCTTTAACAGAATTTCTATAATTTTGAGAGGGATTTGAAAAGTTTCAATGGGAATGGGAAGAATTGGGACAAAAATTGGAAAATTTTTAAGGGACTTTGAAAAAATTTCAACTGGAATTTTAGCCATTTTTTGACGTGAAATTGTAAACATGTGGACATGGATTTTGAAAATTCTAGAGAGAATTTTAAAAGCTTCAACAGAATTTCAACAATTTTGAGAGGGATTTGAAAAGTTTCAATGGGAATGGGAAGAATTGGGACAAAAATTGGAAAATTTTTAAGGGACTTTGAAAAAATTTCAACTGGAATTTTAGCATTTTTTGACGTGAAATTGTAAACATGTGGACATGGATTTTGAAAATTCTAGAGAGAATTTTAAAAGCTTCAACAGAATTTCAACAATTTTGAGAGGGATTTGAAAAGTTTCAATGGGAATGGGAAGAATTGGGACAAAAATGGGAAAATTTTTAAGGGACTTTGAAAAAATTTCAACTGGAATTTTAGCCATTTTTTGACGTGAAATTGTAAACATGTGGACATGGATTTTGAAAATTCTAGAGAGAATTTTAAAAGCTTCAACAGAATTTCAACAATTTTGAGAGGGATTGAAAAGTTTCAATGGGAATGGGAAGAATTGGGACAAAAATTGGAAAATTTTTAAGGGACTTTGAAAAAATTTCAACTGGAATTTTAGCCATTTTTTGACGTGAAATTGTAAACATGTGGACATGGATTTTGAAAATTCTAGAGAGAATTTTAAAAGCTTCAACAGAATTTCAACCATTTTGAGAGGGATTTGAAAAGTTTCAATGGGAATGGGAAGAATTGGGACAAAAATTGGAAAATTTTTAAGGGACTTTGAAAAAATTTCAACTGGAATTTTAGCATTTTTTTTACGTGAAATTGTAAACATGTGGACATGGATTTTGAAAATTCTAGAGAGAATTTTAAAAGCTTTAACAGAATTTCTACAATTTTGAGAGGGATTTGAAAAGTTTCAATGGGAATGTGAAGAATTGGGACAAAAATTGGAAAATTTTTCAGGGACTTTGAAAAAGTTTCAACTGGGATTTTAGCCATTTTTTGACGTGAAATTGTAAACATGTGGACATGGATTTGAAAATTCTAGAGAGAATTTTAAAAGCTTCAACAGAATTTCAACACTTTTGAGAGGGATTTGAAAAGTTTCAATGGGAATGGGAAGAATTGGGACAAAAATTGGAAAATTTTTAAGGGACTTTGTAAAAATTTCAACTGGAATTTTAGCCATTTTTTGACGTGAAATTGTAAACATGTGGACATGGATTTTGAAAATTCTAGAGAGAATTTTAAAAGCTTCAAGAGAATTTCAACAATTTTGAGAGGGATTTGAAAAGTTTCAATGGGAATGGGAAGAATTGGGACAAAAATTGGAAAATTTTTAAGGGACTTTGAAAAAATTTCAACTGGAATTTTAGCCATTTTTTGACGTGAAATTGTAAACATGTGGACATGGATTTTGAAAATTCTAGAGAGAATTTTAAAAGCTTTAACAGAATTTCTATAATTTTGAGAGGGATTTGAAAAGTTTCAATGGGAATGGGAAGAATTGGGACAAAAATTGGAAAATTTTTAAGGGACTTTGAAAAAATTTCAACTGGAATTTTAGCCATTTTTTGACGTGAAATTGTAAACATGTGGACATGGATTTTGAAAATTCTAGAGAGAATTTTAAAAGCTTCAAGAGAATTTCAACAATTTTGAGAGGGATTTGAAAAGTTTCAATGGGAATGGGAAGAATTGGGACAAAAATTGGAAAATTTTTAAGGGACTTTGAAAAGTTTCAACTGGAATTTTAGCATTTTTTGACGTGAAATTGTAAACATGTGGACATGGATTTTGAAAATTCTAGAGAGAATTTTAAAAGCTTCAACAGAATTTCAACAATTTTGAGAGGGATTTGAAAAGTTTCAATGGGAGGACTTTGAAAAGTTTCAACTGGAATTTTAGCATTTTTTGACGTGAAATTGTAAACATGTGGACATGGATTTTGAAAATTCTAGAGAGAATTTTAAAAGCTTCAACAGAATTTCAACAATTTTGAGAGGGATTTGAAAAGTTTCAATGGGAATGGGAAGAATTGGGACAAAAATTGGAAAATTTTTAAGGGACTTTGAAAAAATTTCAACTGGAATTTTAGCCATTTTTTGACGTGAAATTGTAAACATGTGGACATAGATTTTGAAAATTCTAGAGAGAATTTTAAAAGCTTCAACAGAATTTCAACAATTTTGAGAGGGATTTGAAAAGTTTCAATGGGAATGGGAAGAATTGGGACAAAAATTGGAAAATTTTTAAGGGACTTTGAAAAAATTTCAACTGGAATTTTAGCATTTTTTTACGTGAAATTGTAAACATGTGGACATGGATTTTGAAAATTCTAGAGAGAATTTTAAAAGCTTTAACAGAATTTCTACAATTTTGAGAGGGATTTGAAAAGTTTCAATGGGAATGTGAAGAATTGGGACAAAAATTGGAAAATTTTTCAGGGACTTTGAAAAAGTTTCAACTGGAATTTTAGCCATTTTTTGACGTGAAATTGTAAACATGTGGCCATGGATTTTGAAAATTCTAGAGAGAATTTTAAAAGCTTCAAGAGAATTTCAACAATTTTGAGAGGGATTTGAAAAGTTTCAATGGGAATGGGAAGAATTGGGACAAAAATTGGAAAATTTTTAAGGGACTTTGAAAAAATTTCAACTGGAATTTTAGCCATTTTTTGACGTGAAATTGTAAACATGTGGACATGGATTTTGAAAATTCTAGAGAGAATTTTAAAAGTTTTAACAGAATTTCTACAATTTTGAGAGGGATTTGAAAAGTTTCAATGGGAATGGGAAGAATTGGGACAAAAATTGGAAAATTTTTAAGGGACTTTGAAAAAATTTCAACTGGAATTTTAACCATTTTTTGACATGAAATTGTAAACATGTGGACATGGATTTTGAAAATTCTAGAGAGAATTTTAAAAGCTTCAACAGAATTTCAACAATTTTGAGAGGGATTTGAAAAGTTTCAATGGGAATGGGAAGAATTGGGACAAAAAATGGAAAATTTTGAAGGGACTTTGAAAAAATTTCAACTGGAATTTTAGCCATTTTTTGACGTGAAATTGTAAACATGTGGACATGGATTTTGAAAATTCTAGAGAGAATTTTAAAAGCTTTAACAGAATTTCAACAATTTTGAGAGGGATTTGAAAAGTTTCAATGGGAATGGGAAGAATTGGGACAAAAATTGGAAAATTTTTAAGGGACTTTGAAAAAATTTCAACTGGAATTTTAGCCATTTTTTGACGTGAAATTGTAAACATGTGGACATGGATTTTGAAAATTCTAGAGAGAATTTTAAAAGCTTTAACAGAATTTCTATAATTTTGAGAGGGATTTGAAAAGTTTCAATGGGAATGGGAAGAATTGGGACAAAAATTGGAAAATTTTTAAGGGACTTTGAAAAAATTTCAACTGGAATTTTAGCCATTTTTGACGTGAAATTGTAAACATGTTGAAGTGGATTTTGAAAATTCTAGAGAGAATTTTAAAAGCTTTAACAGAATTTCTACAATTTTGAGAGGGATTTGAAAAGTTTCAATGGGAATGGGAAGAATTGGGACAAAAATTGGAAAATTTTTCAGGGACTTTGAAAAAGTTTCAACTGGAATTTTAGCCATTTTTTGACGTGAAATTGTAAACATGTGGACATGGATTTTGAAAATTCTAGAGAGAATTTTAAAAGCTTCAACAGAATTTCAACAATTTTGAGAGGGATTTGAAAAGTTTCAATGGGAATGGGAAGAATTGGGACAAAAATTGGAAAATTTTTAAGGGACTTTGAAAAAATTTCAACTGGAATTTTAGCCATTTTTTGACGTGAAATTGTAAAATAGAGAATTTTAAAAGCTTTAACAGAATTTCTATAATTTTGAGAGGGATTTGAAAAGTTTCAATGGGAATGGGAAGACTTTGAAAAATTTCAACTGGAATTTTAGCCATTTTGAGAGGGATTTGAAAAGTTTCAATGGGAATGGGAAGAATTGGGACAAAAATTGGAAAATTTTTAAGGGACTTTGAAAAGTTTCAACTGGAATTTTAGCATTTTTTGACGTGAAATTGTAAACATGTGGACATGGATTTTGAAAATTCTAGAGAGAATTTTAAAAGCTTCAACAGAATTTCAACAATTTGAGAGGGATTTGAAAAGTTTCAATGGGAATGGGAAGAATTGGGACAAAAATTGGAAAATTTTTAAGGGACTTTGAAAAAATTTCAACTGGAATTTTAGCCATTTTTTGACGTGAAATTGTAAACATGTGGACATAGATTTTGAAAATTCTAGAGAGAATTTTAAAAGCTTTAACAGAATTTCAACAATTTTGAGAGGGATTTGAAAAGTTTCAATGGGAATGGGAAGAATTGGGACAAAAATTGGAAAATTTTAAGGGACTTTGAAAAAATTTCAACTGGAATTTTAGCATTTTTTTACGTGAAATTGTAAACATGTGGACATGGATTTTGAAAATTCTAGAGAGAATTTTAAAAGCTTTAACAGAATTTCTACAATTTTGAGAGGGATTTGAAAAGTTTCAATGGGAATGTGAAGAATTGGGACAAAAATTGGAAAATTTTTCAGGGACTTTGAAAAAGTTTCAACTGGAATTTTAGCCATTTTTTGACGTGAAATTGTAAACATGTGGCCATGGATTTTGAAAATTCTAGAGAGAATTTTAAAAGCTTCAAGAGAATTTCAACAATTTTGAGAGGGATTTGAAAAGTTTCAATGGGAATGGGAAGAATTGGGACAAAAATTGGAAAATTTTTAAGGGACTTTGAAAAATTTCAACTGGAATTTTAGCCATTTTTTGACGTGAAATTGTAAACATGTGGACATGGATTTTGAAAATTCTAGAGAGAATTTTAAAAGTTTTAACAGAATTTCTACAATTTTGAGAGGGATTTGAAAAGTTTCAATGGGAATGGGAAGAATTGGGACAAAAATTGGAAAATTTTTAAGGGACTTTGAAAAAATTTCAACTGGAATTTTAACCATTTTTTGACATGAAATTGTAAACATGTGGACATGGATTTTGAAAATTCTAGAGAGAATTTTAAAAGCTTCAACAGAATTTCAACAATTTTGAGAGGGATTTGAAAAGTTTCAATGGGAATGGGAAGAATTGGGACAAAAATGGAAAATTTTGAAGGGACTTTGAAAAAATTTCAACTGGAATTTTAGCCATTTTTTGACGTGAAATTGTAAACATGTGGACATGGATTTTGAAAATTCTAGAGAGAATTTTAAAAGCTTTAACAGAATTTCAACAATTTTGAGAGGGATTTGAAAAGTTTCAATGGGAATGGGAAGAATTGGGACAAAAATTGGAAAATTTTTAAGGGACTTTGAAAAAATTTCAACTGGAATTTTAGCCATTTTTTGACGTGAAATTGTAAACATGTGGACATGGATTTTGAAAATTCTAGAGAGAATTTTAAAAGCTTTAACAGAATTTCTATAATTTTGAGAGGGATTTGAAAAGTTTCAATGGGAATGGGAAGAATTGGGACAAAAATTGGAAAATTTTTAAGGGACTTTGAAAAAATTTCAACTGGAATTTTAGCCATTTTTTGACGTGAAATTGTAAACATGTTGAAGTGGATTTTGAAAATTCTAGAGAGAATTTTAAAAGCTTTAACAGAATTTCTACAATTTTGAGAGGGATTTGAAAAGTTTCAATGGGAATGGGAAGAATTGGGACAAAAATTGGAAAATTTTTCAGGGACTTTGAAAAAGTTTCAACTGGAATTTTAGCCATTTTTTGACGTGAAATTGTAAACATGTGGACATGGATTTTGAAAATTCTAGAGAGAATTTTAAAAGCTTCAACAGAATTTCAACAATTTTGAGAGGGATTTGAAAAGTTTCAATGGGAATGGGAAGAATTGGGACAAAAATTGGAAAATTTTTAAGGGACTTTGAAAAAATTTCAACTGGAATTTTAGCCATTTTTTGACGTGAAATTGTAAACATGTGGACATGGATTTTGAAAATTCTAGAGAGAATTTTAAAAGCTTCAAGAGAATTTCAACAATTTTGAGAGGGATTTGAAAAGTTTCAATGGGAATGGGAAGAATTGGGACAAAAATTGGAAAATTTTTAAGGGACTTTGAAAAAATTTCAACTGGAATTTTAGCCATTTTTTGACGTGAAATTGTAAACATGTGGCCATGGATTTTGAAAATTCTAGAGAGAATTTTAAAAGCTTCAAGAGAATTTCAACAATTTTGAGAGGGATTTGAAAAGTTTCAATGGGAATGGGAAGAATTGGGACAAAAATTGGAAAATTTTTAAGGGACTTTGAAAAAATTTCAACTGGAATTTTAGCCATTTTTTGACGTGAAATTGTAAACATGTGGACATGGATTTTGAAAATTCTAGAGAGAATTTTAAAAGCTTCAACAGAATTTCAACACTTTTGAGAGGGATTTGAAAAGTTTCAATGGGAATGGGAAGAATTGGGACAGAAATTGGACAATTTTTAAGGGACTTTGAAAAAATTTCAACTGGAATTTTAGCCATTTTTTGACGTGAAATTGTAAACATGTGGACATGGATTTTGAAAATTCTAGAGAGAATTTTAAAAGCTTCAACAGAATTTCAACAATTTTGAGAGGGATTTGAAAAGTTTCAATGGAATGGGAAGAATTGGGACAAAAATTGGAAAATTTTTAAGGGACTTTGAAAAAATTTCAACTGGAATTTTAGCATTTTTTTTACATGAAATTGTAAACATGTGGACATGGATTTTGAAAATTCTAGAGAGAATTTTAAAAGCTTTAACAGAATTTCTACAATTTTGAGAGGGATTTGAAAAGTTTCAATGGGAATGGGAAGAATTGGGACAAAAATTGGAAAATTTTTAAGGGACTTTGAAAAAATTTCAACTGGAATTTTAGCCATTTTTTGACGTGAAATTGTAAACATGTGGACATGGATTTTGAAAATTCTAGAGAGAATTTTAAAAGCTTCAAGAGAATTTCTACAATTTTGAGAGGGATTTGAAAAGTTTCAATGGGAATGGGAAGAATTGGGACAAAAATTGGAAAATTTTTAAGGGACTTTGAAAAAATTTCAACTGGAATTTTAGCCATTTTTTGACGTGAAATTGTAAACATGTGGACATGGATTTTGAAAATTCTAGAGAGAATTTTAAAAGTTTTAACAGAATTTCTACAATTTTGAGAGGGATTTGAAAAGTTTCAATGGGAATGGGAAGAATTGGGACAAAAATTGGAAAATTTTTCAGGGACTTTGAAAAATTTCAACTGGAATTTTAGCCATTTTTGACGTGAAATTGTAAACATGTGGACATGGATTTTGAAAATTCTAGAGAGAATTTTAAAAGCTTCAAGAGAATTTCAACAATTTTGAGAGGGATTTGAAAAGTTTCAATGGGAATGGGAAGAATTGGGACAAAAATTGGAAAATTTTTAAGGGACTTTGAAAAAATTTCAACTGGAATTTTAGCCATTTTTTGACGTGAAATTGTAAACATGTGGACATGGATTTTGAAAATTCTAGAGAGAATTTTAAAAGTTTTAACAGAATTTCTACAATTTTGAGAGGGATTTGAAAAGTTTCAATGGAATGGGAAGAATTGGGACAAAAATTGGAAAATTTTTAAGGGACTTTGAAAAAATTTCAACTGGAATTTTAACCATTTTTTGACATGAAATTGTAAACATGTGGACATGGATTTTGAAAATTCTAGAGAGAATTTTAAAAGCTTCAACAGAATTTCAACAATTTTGAGAGGGATTTGAAAAGTTTCAATGGGAATGGGAAGAATTGGGACAAAAATTGGAAAATTTTGAAGGGACTTTGAAAAAATTTCAACTGGAATTTTAGCCATTTTTTGACGTGAAATTGTAAACATGTGGACATGGATTTTGAAAATTCTAGAGAGAATTTTAAAAGCTTTAACAGAATTTCAACAATTTTGAGAGGGATTTGAAAAGTTTCAATGGGAATGGGAAGAATTGGGACAAAAATTGGAAAATTTTTAAGGGACTTTGAAAAAATTTCAACTGGAATTTTAGCCATTTTTTGACGTGAAATTGTAAACATGTGGACATGGATTTTGAAAATTCTAGAGAGAATTTTAAAAGCTTTAACAGAATTTCTATAATTTTGAGAGGGATTTGAAAAGTTTCAATGGGAATGGGAAGAATTGGGACAAAAATTGGAAAATTTTTAAGGGACTTTGAAAAAATTTCAACTGGAATTTTAGCCATTTTTTGACGTGAAATTGTAAACATGTTGAAGTGGATTTTGAAAATTCTAGAGAGAATTTTAAAAGCTTTAACAGAATTTCTACAATTTTGAGAGGGATTTGAAAAGTTTCAATGGGAATGGGAAGAATTGGGACAAAAATGGGAAAATTTTTCAGGGACTTTGAAAAAGTTTCAACTGGAATTTTAGCCATTTTTTGACGTGAAATTGTAAACATGTGGCCATGGATTTTGAAAATTCTAGAGAGAATTTTAAAAGCTTCAAGAGAATTTCAACAATTTTGAGAGGGATTTGAAAAGTTTCAATGGGAATGGGAAGAATTGGGACAAAAATTGGAAAATTTTTAAGGGACTTTGAAAAAATTTCAACTGGAATTTTAGCCATTTTTTGACGTGAAATTGTAAACATGTGGACATGGATTTTGAAAATTCTAGAGAGAATTTTAAAAGCTTTAACAGAATTTCTATAATTTTGAGAGGGATTTGAAAAGTTTCAATGGGAATGGGAAGAATTGGGACAAAAATTGGAAAATTTTTAAGGGACTTTGAAAAAATTTCAACTGGAATTTTAGCCATTTTTTGACGTGAAATTGTAAACATGTGGACATGGATTTTGAAAATTCTAGAGAGAATTTTAAAAGCTTCAAGAGAATTTCAACAATTTTGAGAGGGATTTGAAAAGTTTCAATGGGAATGGGAAGAATTGGGACAAAAATTGGAAAATTTTTAAGGGACTTTGAAAAGTTTAAACTGGAATTTTAGCATTTTTTGACGTGAAATTGTAAACATGTGGACATGGATTTTGAAAATTCTAGAGAGAATTTTAAAAGCTTCAACAGAATTTCAACAATTTTGAGAGGGATTTGAAAAGTTTCAATGGGAATGGGAAGAATTGGGACAAAAATTGGAAAATTTTTAAGGGACTTTGAAAAAATTTCAACTGGAATTTTAGCCATTTTTTGACGTGAAATTGTAAACATGTGGACATAAGATTTTGAAAATTCTAGAGAGAATTTTAAAAGCTTTAACAGAATTTCAACAATTTTGAGAGGGATTTGAAAAGTTTCAATGGGAATGGGAAGAATTGGGACAAAAATTGGAAAATTTTTAAGGGACTTTGAAAAAATTTCAACTGGAATTTTAGCATTTTTTTTACGTGAAATTGTAAACATGTGGACATGGATTTTGAAAATTCTAGAGAGAATTTTAAAAGCTTTAACAGAATTTCTACAATTTTGAGAGGGATTTGAAAAGTTTCAATGGGAATGTGAAGAATTGGGACAAAAATTGGAAAATTTTTCAGGGACTTTGAAAAAGTTTCAACTGGAATTTTAGCCATTTTTTGACGTGAAATTGTAAACATGTGGACATGGATTTTGAAAATTCTAGAGAGAATTTTAAAAGCTTCAAGAGAATTTCAACAATTTTGAGAGGGATTTGAAAAGTTTCAATGGGAATGGGAAGAATTGGGACAAAAATTGGAAAATTTTTAAGGGACTTTGAAAAAATTTCAACTGGAATTTTAACCATTTTTTGACATGAAATTGTAAACATGTGGACATGGATTTTGAAAATTCTAGAGAGAATTTTAAAAGCTTTAACAGAATTTCTATAATTTTGAGAGGGATTTGAAAAGTTTCAATGGGAATGGGAAGAATTGGGACAAAAATTGGAAAATTTTTAAGGGACTTTGAAAAAATTTCAACTGGAATTTTAGCCATTTTTTGACGTGAAATTGTAAACATGTTGAAGTGGATTTTGAAAATTCTAGAGAGAATTTTAAAGCTTTAACAGAATTTCTACAATTTTGAGAGGGATTTGAAAAGTTTCAATGGGAATGGGAAGAATTGGGACAAAAATTGGAAAATTTTTCAGGGACTTTGAAAAAGTTTCAACTGGAATTTTAGCCATTTTTTGACGTGAAATTGTAAACATGTGGACATGGATTTTGAAAATTCTAGAGAGAATTTTAAAAGCTTCAACAGAATTTCAACACTTTTGAGAGGGATTTGAAAAGTTTCAATGGGAATGGGAAGAATTGGGACAAAAATTGGAAAATTTTTAAGGGACTTTGAAAAAATTTCAACTGGAATTTTAGCCATTTTTTGACGTGAAATTGTAAACATGTGGACATGGATTTTGAAAATTCTAGAGAGAATTTTAAAAGCTTCAACAGAATTTCAACAATTTTGAGAGGGATTTGAAATGTTTCAATGGGAATGGGAAGAATTGGGACAAAAATTGGAAAATTTTTAAGGGACTTTGAAAAAATTTCAACTGGAATTTTAGCCATTTTTTGACGTGAAATTGTAAACATGTGGCCATGGATTTTGAAAATTCTAGAGAGAATTTTAAAAGCTTCAAGAGAATTTCAACAATTTTGAGAGGGATTTGAAAAGTTTCAATGGGAATGGGAAGAATTGGGACAAAAATTGGAAAATTTTGAAGGGACTTTGAAAAAATTTCAACTGGAATTTTAGCCATTTTTTGACGTGAAATTGTAAACATGTGGACATGGATTTTGAAAATTCTAGAGAGAATTTTAAAAGCTTCAACAGAATTTCAACACTTTTGAGAGGGATTTGAAAAGTTTCAATGGGAATGGGAAGAATTGGGACAGAAATTGGACAATTTTTAAGGGACTTTGAAAAATTTCAACTGGAATTTTAGCCATTTTTTGACGTGAAATTGTAAACATGTGGACATGGATTTTGAAAATTCTAGAGAGAATTTTAAAAGCTTCAACAGAATTTCAACAATTTTGAGAGGGATTTGAAAAGTTTCAATGGGAATGGGAAGAATTGGGACAAAAATTGGAAAATTTTTAAGGGACTTTGAAAAAATTTCAACTGGAATTTTAGCATTTTTTTTACATGAAATTGTAAACATGTGGACATGGATTTTGAAAATTCTAGAGAGAATTTTAAAAGCTTTAACAGAATTTCTACAATTTTGAGAGGGATTTGAAAAGTTTCAATGGGAATGGGAAGAATTGGGACAAAAATTGGAAAATTTTTAAGGGACTTTGAAAAAATTTCAACTGGAATTTTAGCCATTTTTTGACGTGAAATTGTAAACATGTGGACATGGATTTTGAAAATTCTAGAGAGAATTTTAAAAGCTTCAAGAGAATTTCTACAATTTTGAGAGGGATTTGAAAAGTTTCAATGGGAATGGGAAGAATTGGGACAAAAATTGGAAAATTTTTAAGGGACTTTGAAAAAATTTCAACTGGAATTTTAGCCATTTTTTGACGTGAAATTGTAAACATGTGGACATGGATTTTGAAAATTCTAGAGAGAATTTTAAAAGCTTCAAGAGAATTTCAACAATTTTGAGAGGGATTTGAAAAGTTTCAATGGGAATGGGAAGAATTGGGACAAAAATGGAAAATTTTTAAGGGACTTTGAAAAAATTTCAACTGGAATTTTAGCCATTTTTTGACGTGAAATTGTAAACATGTGGACATGGATTTTGAAAATTCTAGAGAGAATTTTAAAAGCTTCAACAGAATTTCAACAATTTTGAGAGGGATTTGAAAAGTTTCAATGGGAATGGGAAGAATTGGGACAAAAATTGGAAAATTTTTAAGGGACTTTGAAAAAATTTCAACTGGAATTTTAGCCATTTTTTGACGTGAAATTGTAAACATGTGGACATGGATTTTGAAAATTCTAGAGAGAATTTTAAAAGCTTTAACAGAATTTCTATAATTTTGAGAGGGATTTGAAAAGTTTCAATGGGAATGGGAAGAATTGGGACAAAAATTGGAAAATTTTTAAGGGACTTTGAAAAAATTTCAACTGGAATTTTAGCCATTTTTTGATGTGAAATTGTAAACATGTGGACATGGATTTTGAAAATTCTAGAGAGAATTTTAAAAGCTTCAACAGAATTTCAACACTTTTGAGAGGGATTTGAAAAGTTTCAATGGGAATGGGAAGAATTGGGACAAAAATTGGAAAATTTTTAAGGGACTTTGAAAAAATTTCAACTGGAATTTTAGCCATTTTTTGACGTGAAATTGTAAACATGTGGACATGGATTTTGAAAATTCTAGAGAGAATTTTAAAAGCTTCAACAGAATTTCAACAATTTTGAGAGGGATTTGAAAAGTTTCAATGGGAATGGGAAGAATTGGGACAAAAATTGGAAATTTTTAAGGGACTTTGAAAAGTTTCAACTGGAATTTTAGCATTTTTTGACGTGAAATTGTAAACATGTGGACATGGATTTTGAAAATTCTAGAGAGAATTTTAAAAGCTTCAACAGAATTTCAACAATTTTGAGAGGGATTTGAAAAGTTTCAATGGGAATGGGAAGAATTGGGACAAAAAGACTTTGAAAAAATTTCAACTGGAATTTTAGCCATTTTTTGACGTGAAATTGTAAACATGTGGACATGGATTTTGAAAATTCTAGAGAGAATTTTAAAAGCTTCAACAGAATTTCAACAATTTTGAGAGGGATTTGAAAAGTTTCAATGGGAATGGGAAGAATTGGGACAAAAATTGGAAAATTTTTAAGGGACTTTGAAAAAATTTCAACTGGAATTTTAGCCATTTTTTGACGTGAAATTGTAAACATGTGGACATGGATTTTGAAAATTCTAGAGAGAATTTTAAAAGCTTCAACAGAATTTCAACCATTTTGAGAGGGATTTGAAAAGTTTCAATGGGAATGGGAAGAATTGGGACAAAAATTGGAAAATTTTTAAGGGACTTTGAAAAAATTTCAACTGGAATTTTAGCATTTTTTTTACGTGAAATTGTAAACATGTGGACATGGATTTTGAAAATTCTAGAGAGAATTTTAAAAGCTTTAACAGAATTTCTACAATTTTGAGAGGGATTTGAAAGTTTCAATGGGAATGTGAAGAATTGGGACAAAAATTGGAAAATTTTTCAGGGACTTTGAAAAAGTTTCAACTGGGATTTTAGCCATTTTTTGACGTGAAATTGTAAACATGTGGACATGGATTTTGAAAATTCTAGAGAGAATTTTAAAAGCTTCAACAGAATTTCAACACTTTTGAGAGGGATTTGAAAAGTTTCAATGGGAATGGGAAGAATTGGGACAAAAATTGGAAAATTTTTAAGGGACTTTGAAAAAATTTCAACTGGAATTTTAGCCATTTTTTGACGTGAAATTGTAAACATGTGGACATGGATTTTGAAAATTCTAGAGAGAATTTTAAAAGCTTCAAGAGAATTTCAACAATTTTGAGAGGGATTTGAAAAGTTTCAATGGGAATGGGAAGAATTGGGACAAAAATTGGAAAATTTTTAAGGGACTTTGAAAAAATTTCAACTGGAATTTTAACCATTTTTTGACGTGAAATTGTAAACATGTGGACATGGATTTTGAAAATTCTAGAGAGAATTTTAAAAGCTTTAACAGAATTTCTATAATTTTGAGAGGGATTTGAAAAGTTTCAATGGGAATGGGAAGAATTGGGACAAAAATTGGAAAATTTTTAAGGGACTTTGAAAAAATTTCAACTGGAATTTTAGCCATTTTTTGACGTGAAATTGTAAACATGTGGACATGGATTTTGAAAATTCTAGAGAGAATTTTAAAAGCTTCAACAGAATTTCAACAATTTTGAGAGGGATTTGAAAAGTTTCAATGGGAATGGGAAGAATTGGGACAAAAATTGGAAAATTTTTAAGGGACTTTGAAAAGTTTCAACTGGAATTTTAGCATTTTTTGACGTGAAATTGTAAACATGTGGACATGGATTTTGAAAATTCTAGAGAGAATTTTAAAAGCTTCAACAGAATTTCAACAATTTTGAGAGGGATTTGAAAAGTTTCAATGGGAATGGGAAGAATTGGGACAAAAATTGGAAAATTTTTAAGGGACTTTGAAAAAATTTCAACTGGAATTTTAGCCATTTTTTGACGTGAAATTGTAAACATGTGGACATGGATTTTGAAAATTCTAGAGAGAATTTTAAAAGCTTCAACAGAATTTCAACACTTTTGAGAGGGATTTGAAAAGTTTCAATGGGAATGGGAAGAATTGGGACAAAAATTGGAAAATTTTTAAGGGACTTTGAAAAAATTTCAACTGGAATTTTAGAATTTTTTTTACGTGAAATTGTAAACATGTGGACATGGATTTTGAAAATTCTAGAGAGAATTTTAAAAGCTTTAACAGAATTTCTACAATTTTGAGAGGGATTTGAAAAGTTTCAATGGGAATGTGAAGAATTGGGACAAAAATTGGAAAATTTTTCAGGGACTTTGAAAAAGTTTCAACTGGAATTTTAGCCATTTTTTGACGTGAAATTGTAAACATGTGGCCATGGATTTTGAAAATTCTAGAGAGAATTTTAAAAGCTTCAAGAGAATTTCAACAATTTTGAGAGGGATTTGAAAAGTTTCAATGGGAATGGGAAGAATTGGGACAAAAATTGGAAAATTTTTAAGGGACTTTGAAAAGTTTCAACTGGAATTTTAGCATTTTTTGACGTGAAATTGTAAACATGTGGACATGGATTTTGAAAATTCTAGAGAGAATTTTAAAAGCTTTAACAGAATTTCTACAATTTTGAGAGGGATTTGAAAAGTTTCAATGGGAATGGGAAGAATTGGGACAAAAATTGGAAAATTTTTAAGGGACTTTGAAAAAATTTCAACTGGAATTTTAACCATTTTTTGACGTGAAATTGTAAACATGTGGACATGGATTTTGAAAATTCTAGAGAGAATTTTAAAAGCTTCAACAGAATTTCAACAATTTTGAGAGGGATTTGAAAAGTTTCAATGGGAATGGGAAGAATTGGGACAAAAAATGGAAAATTTTTAAGGGACTTTGAAAAAATTTCAACTGGAATTTTAGCCATTTTTTGACGTGAAATTGTAAACATGTGGACATGGATTTTGAAAATTCTAGAGAGAATTTTAAAAGCTTTAACAGAATTTCAACAATTTTGAGAGGGATTTGAAAAGTTTCAATGGGAATGGGAAGAATTGGGACAAAAATTGGAAAATTTTTAAGGGACTTTGAAAAAATTTCAACTGGAATTTTAGCCATTTTTTGACGTGAAATTGTAAACATGTGGACATGGATTTTGAAAATTCTAGAGAGAATTTTAAAAGCTTTAACAGAATTTCTATAATTTTGAGAGGGATTTGAAAAGTTTCAATGGGAATGGGAAGAATTGGGACAAAAATTGGAAAATTTTTAAGGGACTTTGAAAAAATTTCAACTGGAATTTTAGCCATTTTTTTACGTGAAATTGTAAACATGTTGAAGTGGATTTTGAAAATTCTAGAGAGAATTTTAAAAGCTTTAACAGAATTTCTACAATTTTGAGAGGGATTTGAAAAGTTTCAATGGGAATGGGAAGAATTGGGACAAAAATTGGAAAATTTTTCAGGGACTTTGAAAAAGTTTCAACTGGAATTTTAGCCATTTTTTTACGTGAAATTGTAAACATGTGGACATGGATTTTGAAAATTCTAGAGAGAATTTTAAAAGCTTCAACAGAATTTCCACAATTTTGAGAGGGATTTGAAAAGTTTCAATGGGAATGGGAAGAATTGGGACAAAAATTGGAAAATTTTTAAGGGACT
The DNA here is from genome assembly GCF_964273445.1 of Streptopelia decaocto. Taxonomy (NCBI): domain Eukaryota; kingdom Metazoa; phylum Chordata; class Aves; order Columbiformes; family Columbidae; genus Streptopelia; species Streptopelia decaocto. Next base: position 13,902 of record NW_028116969.1, on the reverse strand, counting down.
TTGAAAAAATTTCAACTGGAATTTTAGCCATTTTTTGACGTGAAATTGTAAACATGTGGACATGGATTTTGAAAATTCTAGAGAGAATTTTAAAAGCTTTAACAGAATTTCTACAATTTTGAGAGGGATTTGAAAAGTTTCAATGGGAATGGGAAGAATTGGGACAAAAATTGGAAAATTTTTAAGGGACTTTGAAAAAATTTCAACTGGAATTTTAACCATTTTTTGACGTGAAATTGTAAACATGTGGACATGGATTTTGAAAATTCTAGAGAGAATTTTAAAAGCTTCAACAGAATTTCAACAATTTTGAGAGGGATTTGAAAAGTTTCAATGGGAATGGGAAGAATTGGGACAAAAAATGGAAAATTTTGAAGGGACTTTGAAAAAATTTCAACTGGAATTTTAGCCATTTTTTGACGTGAAATTGTAAACATGTGGACATGGATTTTGAAAATTCTAGAGAGAATTTTAAAAGCTTTAACAGAATTTCAACAATTTTGAGAGGGATTTGAAAAGTTTCAATGGGAATGGGAAGAATTGGGACAAAAATTGGAAAATTTTTAAGGGACTTTGAAAAAATTTCAACTGGAATTTTAGCCATTTTTTGACGTGAAATTGTAAACATGTGGACATGGATTTTGAAAATTCTAGAGAGAATTTTAAAAGCTTTAACAGAATTTCTATAATTTTGAGAGGGATTTGAAAAGTTTCAATGGGAATGGGAAGAATTGGGACAAAAATTGGAAAATTTTTAAGGGACTTTGAAAAAATTTCAACTGGAATTTTAGCCATTTTTTTACGTGAAATTGTAAACATGTTGAAGTGGATTTTGAAAATTCTAGAGAGAATTTTAAAAGCTTTAACAGAATTTCTACAATTTTGAGAGGGATTTGAAAAGTTTCAATGGGAATGGGAAGAATTGGGACAAAAATTGGAAAATTTTTCAGGGACTTTGAAAAAGTTTCAACTGGAATTTTAGCCATTTTTTGACGTGAAATTGTAAACATGTGGACATGGATTTTGAAAATTCTAGAGAGAATTTTAAAAGCTTCAACAGAATTTCCACAATTTTGAGAGGGATTTGAAAAGTTTCAATGGGAATGGGAAGAATTGGGACAAAAATTGGAAAATTTTTAAGGGACTTTGAAAAAATTTCAACTGGAATTTTAGCATTTTTTTGACGTGAAATTGTAAACATGTGGACATGGATTTTGAAAATTCTAGAGAGAATTTTAAAAGCTTCAACAGAATTTCAACAATTTTGAGAGGGATTTGAAAAGTTTCAATGGGAATGGGAAGAATTGGGACAAAAATTGGAACATTTTTAAGGGACTTTGAAAAAATTTCAACTGGAATTTTAGCATTTTTTTGACGTGAAATTGTAAACATGTGGACATGGATTTTGAAAATTCTAGAGAGAATTTTAAAAGCTTTAACAGAATTTCAACAATTTTGAGAGGGATTTGAAAAGTTTCAATGGGAATGGGAAGAATTGGGACAAAAATTGGAAAATTTTTAAGGGACTTTGAAAAAATTTCAACTGGAATTTTAGCCATTTTTTGACGTGAAATTGTAAACATGTGGACATGGATTTTGAAAATTCTAGAGAGAATTTTAAAAGCTTCAAGAGAATTTCAACAATTTTGAGAGGGATTTGAAAAGTTTCAATGGGAATGGGAAGAATTGGGACAAAAATTGGAAAATTTTTAAGGGACTTTGAAAAAATTTCAACTGGAATTTTAGCCATTTTTTGACGTGAAATTGTAAACATGTGGACATGGATTTTGAAAATTCTAGAGAGAATTTTAAAAGCTTTAACAGAATTTCTATAATTTTGAGAGGGATTTGAAAAGTTTCAATGGGAATGGGAAGAATTGGGACAAAAATTGGAAAATTTTTAAGGGACTTTGAAAAAATTTCAACTGGAATTTTAGCCATTTTTTTACGTGAAATTGTAAACATGTTGAAGTGGATTTTGAAAATTCTAGAGAGAATTTTAAAAGCTTTAACAGAATTTCTACAATTTTGAGAGGGATTTGAAAAGTTTCAATGGGAATGGGAAGAATTGGGACAAAAATTGGAAAATTTTTCAGGGACTTTGAAAAAGTTTCAACTGGAATTTTAGCCATTTTTTTACGTGAAATTGTAAACATGTGGACATGGATTTTGAAAATTCTAGAGAGAATTTTAAAAGCTTCAACAGAATTTCAACAATTTTGAGAGGGATTTGAAAAGTTTCAATGGGAATGGGAAGAATTGGGACAAAAATTGGAAAATTTTTAAGGGACTTTGAAAAAATTTCAACTGGAATTTTAGCAATTTTTTGACGTGAAATTGTAAACATGTGGACATGGATTTTGAAAATTCTAGAGAGAATTTTAAAAGCTTCAACAGAATTTCAACAATTTTGAGAGGGATTTGAAAAGTTTCAATGGGAATGGGAAGAATTGGGACAAAAATTGGAAAATTTTTAAGGGACTTCGAAAAATTTTCAACTGGAATTTTAGCAATTTTTTTTACGTTAAATTATAAACATGTGGACATGGATTTTGAAAATTCTAGAGAGAATTTTAAAAGCTTCAACAGAATTTCTACAATTTTGAGAGGGATTTGAAAAGTTTCAATGGGAATGGGAAGAATTGGGACAAAAATTGGAAAATTTTTAAGGGACTTTGAAAAAATTTCAACTGGAATTTTAGCCATTTTTTGACGTGAAATTGTAAACATGTGGACATGGATTTTGAAAATTCTAGAGAGAATTTTAAAAGCTTCAACAGAATTTCAACAATTTTGAGAGGGATTTGAAAAGTTTCAATGGGAATGGGAAGAATTGGGACAAAAAATGGAAAATTTTGAAGGGACTTTGAAAAAATTTCAACTGGAATTTTAGCCATTTTTTGACGTGAAATTGTAAACATGTGGACATGGATTTTGAAAATTCTAGAGAGAATTTTAAAAGCTTCAAGAGAATTTCAACAATTTTGAGAGGGATTTGAAAAGTTTCAATGGGAATGGGAAGAATTGGGACAAAAATTGGAAAATTTTTAAGGGACTTTGAAAAAATTTCAACTGGAATTTTAGCCATTTTTTTACGTGAAATTGTAAACATGTGGACATGGATTTTGAAAATTCTAGAGAGAATTTTAAAAGCTTTAACAGAATTTCTATAATTTTGAGAGGGATTTGAAAAGTTTCAATGGGAATGGGAAGAATTGGGACAAAAATTGGAAAATTTTTAAGGGACTTTGATAAAATTTCAACTGGAATTTTAGCCATTTTTTGACGTGAAATTGTAAACATGTGGACATGGATTTTGAAAATTCTAGAGAGAATTTTAAAAGCTTCAACAGAATTTCAACAATTTTGAGAGGGATTTGAAAAGTTTCAATGGGAATGGGAAGAATTGGGACAAAAATTGGAAAATTTTTAAGGGACTTTGAAAAAATTTCAACTGGAATTTTAGCATTTTTTGACGTGAAATTGTAAACATGTGGACATGGATTTTGAAAATTCTAGAGAGAATTTTAAAAGCTTCAACAGAATTTCAACACTTTTGAGAGGGATTTGAAAAGTTTCAATGGGAATGGGAAGAATTGGGACAAAAATTGGAAAATTTTTAAGGGACTTTGAAAAAATTTCAACTGGAATTTTAGCCATTTTTTGACGTGAAATTGTAAACATGTGGACATGGATTTTGAAAATTCTAGAGAGAATTTTAAAAGCTTCAACAGAATTTTAACAATTTTGAGAGGGATTTGAAAAGTTTCAATGGGAATGGGAAGAATTTGGACAAAAATTGGAAAATTTTTAAGGGACTTTGAAAAAATTTCAACTGGAATTTTAGCCATTTTTTTACGTGAAATTGTAAACATGTGGACATGGATTTTGAAAATTCTAGAGAGAATTTTAAAAGCTTCAACAGAATTTCAACAATTTTGAGAGGGATTTGAAAAGTTTCAATGGGAATGGGAAGAATTGGGACAAAAATTGGAAAATTTTTAAGGGACTTTGAAAAAATTTCAACTGGAATTTTAGCCATTTTTTGACGTGAAATTGTAAACATGTGGACATGGATTTTGAAAATTCTAGAGAGAATTTTAAAAGCTTCAACAGAATTTCAACACTTTTGAGAGGGATTTGAAAAGTTTCAATGGGAATGGGAAGAATTGGGACAAAAATTGGAAAATTTTTAAGGGACTTTGAAAAAATGACAACTGGAATTTTAGCCATTTTTTGACGTGAAATTGTAAACATGTGGACATGGATTTTGAAAATTCTAGAGAGAATTTTAAAAGCTTCAAGAGAATTTCAACAATTTTGAGAGGGATTTGAAAAGTTTCAATGGGAATGGGAAGAATTGGGACAAAAATTGGAAAATTTTTAAGGGACTTTGAAAAAATTTCAACTGGAATTTTAGCAATTTTTTGACGTGAAATTGTAAACATTTTGAAGTGGATTTTGAAAATTCTAGAGAGAATTTTAAAAGCTTCAAGAGAATTTCAACAATTTTGAGAGGGATTTGAAAAGTTTCAATGGGAATGGGAAGAATTGGGACAAAAATTGGAAAATTTTTAAGGGACTTTGAAAAAATTTCAACTGGAATTTTAGCCATTTTGTTACGTGAAATTGTAAACATGTGGACATGGATTTTGAAAATTCTAGAGAGAATTTTAAAAGCTTTAACAGAATTTCTATAATTTTGAGAGGGATTTGAAAAGTTTCAATGGGAATGGGAAGAATTGGGACAAAAATTGGAAAATTTTTAAGGGACTTTGAAAAAATTTCAACTGGAATTTTAGCCATTTTTTGACGTGAAATTGTAAACATGTGGACATGGATTTTGAAAATTCTAGAGAGAATTTTAAAAGCTTCAACAGAATTTCAACAATTTTGAGAGGGATTTGAAAAGTTTCAATGGGAATGGGAAGAATTGGGACAAAAATTGGAAAATTTTGAAGGGACTTTGAAAAAATTTCAACTGGAATTTTAGCCATTTTTTGACGTGAAATTGTAAACATGTGGCCATGGATTTTGAAAATTCTAGAGAGAATTTTAAAAGCTTCAAGAGAATTTCAACAATTTTGAGAGGGATTTGAAAAGTTTCAATGGGAATGGGAAGAATTGGGACAAAAATTGGAAAATTTTGAAGGGACTTTGAAAAAATTTCAACTGGAATTTTTGCATTTTTTTGACGTGAAATTGTAAACATGTGGACATGGATTTTGAAAATTCTAGAGAGAATTTTAAAAGCTTCAAGAGAATTTCAACAATTTTGAGAGGGATTTGAAAAGTTTCAATGGGAATGGGAAGAATTGGGACAAAAATGGGAAAATTTTTAAGGGACTTTGAAAAAATTTCAACTGGAATTTTAGCCATTTTTTGACGTGAAATTGTAAACATGTGGACATGGATTTTGAAAATTCTAGAGAGAATTTTAAAAGCTTCAACAGAATTTCAACACTTTTGAGAGGGATTTGAAAAGTTTCAATGGGAATGGGAAGAATTGGGACAGAAATTGGACAATTTTTAAGGGACTTTGAAAAAATTTCAACTGGAATTTTAGCCATTTTTTGACGTGAAATTGTAAACATGTGGCCATGGATTTTGAAAATTCTAGAGAGAATTTTAAAAGCTTCAACAGAATTTCAACAATTTTGAGAGGGATTTGAAAAGTTTCAATGGGAATGGGAAGAATTGGGACAAAAATTGGAAAATTTTTAAGGGACTTTGAAAAAATTTCAACTGGAATTTTAGCATTTTTTTTACATGAAATTGTAAACATGTGGACATGGATTTTGAAAATTCTAGAGAGAATTTTAAAAGCTTCAAGAGAATTTCTACAATTTTGAGAGGGATTTGAAAAGTTTCAATGGGAATGGGAAGAATTGGGACAAAAATTGGAAAATTTTTAAGGGACTTTGAAAAAATTTCAACTGGAATTTTAGCCATTTTTTGACGTGAAATTGTAAACATGTGGACATGGATTTTGAAAATTCTAGAGAGAATTTTAAAAGCTTCAACAGAATTTCAACAATTTTGAGAGGGATTTGAAAAGTTTCAATGGGAATGGGAAGAATTGGGACAAAAATTGGAAAATTTTTAAGGGACTTTGAAAAAATTTCAACTGGAATTTTAGCCATTTTTTGACGTGAAATTGTAAACATGTGGACATGGATTTTGAAAATTCTAGAGAGAATTTTAAAAGCTTTAACAGAATTTCTATAATTTTGAGAGGGATTTGAAAAGTTTCAATGGGAATGGGAAGAATTGGGACAAAAATTGGAAAATTTTTAAGGGACTTTGAAAAAATTTCAACTGGAATTTTAGCCATTTTTTGACGTGAAATTGTAAACATGTGGACATGGATTTTGAAAATTCTAGAGAGAATTTTAAAAGCTTCAACAGAATTTCAACAATTTTGAGAGGGATTTGAAAAGTTTCAATGGGAATGGGAAGAATTGGGACAAAAATTGGAAAATTTTTAAGGGACTTTGAAAAGTTTCAACTGGAATTTTAGCATTTTTTGACGTGAAATTGTAAACATGTGGACATGGATTTTGAAAATTCTAGAGAGAATTTTAAAAGCTTCAACAGAATTTCAACAATTTTGAGAGGGATTTGAAAAGTTTCAATGGGAATGGGAAGAATTGGGACAAAAATGGGAAAATTTTTAAGGGACTTTGAAAAAATTTCAACTGGAATTTTAGCCATTTTTTGACGTGAAATTGTAAACATGTGGACATGGATTTTGAAAATTCTAGAGAGAATTTTAAAAGCTTCAACAGAATTTCAACAATTTTGAGAGGGATTTGAAAAGTTTCAATGGGAATGGGAAGAATTGGGACAAAAATTGGAAAATTTTTCAGGGACTTTGAAAAAGTTTCAACTGGAATTTTAGCCATTTTTTGACGTGAAATTGTAAACATGTGGACATGGATTTTGAAAATTCTAGAGAGAATTTTAAAAGCTTCAAGAGAATTTCAACCATTTTGAGAGGGATTTGAAAAGTTTCAATGGGAATGGGAAGAATTGGGACAAAAATTGGAAAATTTTTAAGGGACTTTGAAAAAATTTCAACTGGAATTTTAGCCATTTTTTGACGTGAAATTGTAAACATGTGGACATGGATTTTGAAAATTCTAGAGAGAATTTTAAAAGCTTTAACAGAATTTCTATAATTTTGAGAGGGATTTGAAAAGTTTCAATGGGAATGGGAAGAATTGGGACAAAAATTGGAAAATTTTTAAGGGACTTTGAAAAAATTTCAACTGGAATTTTAGCCATTTTTTGACGTGAAATTGTAAACATGTGGACATGGATTTTGAAAATTCTAGAGAGAATTTTAAAAGCTTCAACAGAATTTCAACAATTTTGAGAGGGATTTGAAAAGTTTCAATGGGAATGGGAAGAATTGGGACAAAAATTGGAAAATTTTTAAGGGACTTTGAAAAGTTTCAACTGGAATTTTAGCATTTTTTGACGTGAAATTGTAAACATGTGGACATGGATTTTGAAAATTCTAGAGAGAATTTTAAAAGCTTCAACAGAATTTCAACAATTTTGAGAGGGATTTGAAAAGTTTCAATGGGAATGGGAAGAATTGGGACAAAAATTGGAAAATTTTTAAGGGACTTTGAAAAAATTTCAACTGGAATTTTAGCCATTTTTTGACGTGAAATTGTAAACATGTGGACATGGATTTTGAAAATTCTAGAGAGAATTTTAAAAGCTTCAACAGAATTTCAACAATTTTGAGAGGGATTTGAAAAGTTTCAATGGGAATGGGAAGAATTGGGACAAAAATTGGAAAATTTTTAAGGGACTTTGAAAAAATTTCAACTGGAATTTTAGCCATTTTTTGACGTGAAATTGTAAACATGTGGACATAGATTTTGAAAATTCTAGAGAGAATTTTAAAAGCTTCAACAGAATTTCAACAATTTTGAGAGGGATTTGAAAAGTTTCAATGGGAATGGGAAGAATTGGGACAAAAATTGGAAAATTTTTAAGGGACTTTGAAAAAATTTCAACTGGAATTTTAGCATTTTTTTACGTGAAATTGTAAACATGTGGACATGGATTTTGAAAATTCTAGAGAGAATTTTAAAAGCTTTAACAGAATTTCTACAATTTTGAGAGGGATTTGAAAAGTTTCAATGGGAATGGGAAGAATTGGGACAAAAATTGGAAAATTTTTCAGGGACTTTGAAAAAGTTTCAACTGGAATTTTAGCCATTTTTTGACGTGAAATTGTAAACATGTGGCCATGGATTTTGAAAATTCTAGAGAGAATTTTAAAAGCTTCAAGAGAATTTCAACAATTTTGAGAGGGATTTGAAAAGTTTCAATGGGAATGGGAAGAATTGGGACAAAAATTGGAAAATTTTTAAGGGACTTTGAAAAAATTTCAACTGGAATTTTAACCATTTTTTGACGTGAAATTGTAAACATGTGGACATGGATTTTGAAAATTCTAGAGAGAATTTTAAAAGCTTCAACAGAATTTCAACAATTTTGAGAGGGATTTGAAAAGTTTCAATGGGAATGGGAAGAATTGGGACAAAAAATGGAAAATTTTGAAGGGACTTTGAAAAAATTTCAACTGGAATTTTAGCCATTTTTTGACGTGAAATTGTAAACATGTGGACATGGATTTTGAAAATTCTAGAGAGAATTTTAAAAGCTTTAACAGAATTTCAACAATTTTGAGAGGGATTTGAAAAGTTTCAATGGGAATGGGAAGAATTGGGACAAAAATTGGAAAATTTTTAAGGGACTTTGAAAAAATTTCAACTGGAATTTTAGCCATTTTTTGACGTGAAATTGTAAACATGTGGACATGGATTTTGAAAATTCTAGAGAGAATTTTAAAAGCTTTAACAGAATTTCTATAATTTTGAGAGGGATTTGAAAAGTTTCAATGGGAATGGGAAGAATTGGGACAAAAATTGGAAAATTTTTAAGGGACTTTGAAAAAATTTCAACTGGAATTTTAGCCATTTTTTTACGTGAAATTGTAAACATGTTGAAGTGGATTTTGAAAATTCTAGAGAGAATTTTAAAAGCTTTAACAGAATTTCTACAATTTTGAGAGGGATTTGAAAAGTTTCAATGGGAATGGGAAGAATTGGGACAAAAATTGGAAAATTTTTCAGGGACTTTGAAAAAGTTTCAACTGGAATTTTAGCCATTTTTTGACGTGAAATTGTAAACATGTGGACATGGATTTTGAAAATTCTAGAGAGAATTTTAAAAGCTTCAACAGAATTTCCACAATTTTGAGAGGGATTTGAAAAGTTTCAATGGGAATGGGAAGAATTGGGACAAAAATTGGAAATTTTTAAGGGACTTTGAAAAAATTTCAACTGGAATTTTAGCCATTTTTTGACGTGAAATTGTAAACATGTGGACATGGATTTTGAAAATTCTAGAGAGAATTTTAAAAGCTTCAACAGAATTTCAACAATTTTGAGAGGGATTTGAAAAGTTTCAATGGGAATGGGAAGAATTGGGACAAAAATTGGAAAATTTTTAAGGGACTTTGAAAAAATTTCAACTGGAATTTTAGCCATTTTTTGACGTGAAATTGTAAACATGTGGCCATGGATTTTGAAAATTCTAGAGAGAATTTTAAAAGCTTCAAGAGAATTTCAACAATTTTGAGAGGGATTTGAAAAGTTTCAATGGGAATGGGAAGAATTGGGACAAAAATTGGAAAATTTTTAAGGGACTTTGAAAAAATTTCAACTGGAATTTTAGCATTTTTTTGACGTGAAATTGTAAACATGTGGACATGGATTTTGAAAATTCTAGAGAGAATTTTAAAAGCTTCAAGAGAATTTCAACAATTTTGAGAGGGATTTGAAAAGTTTCAATGGGAATGGGAAGAATTGGGACAAAAATTGGAAAATTTTTAAGGGACTTTGAAAAAATTTCAACTGGAATTTTAGCCATTTTTTGACGTGAAATTGTAAACATGTGGACATGGATTTGAAAATTCTAGAGAGAATTTTAAAAGCTTCAACAGAATTTCAACACTTTTGAGAGGGATTTGAAAAGTTTCAATGGGAATGGGAAGAATTGGGACAGAAATTGGACAATTTTTAAGGGACTTTGAAAAAATTTCAACTGGAATTTTAGCCATTTTTTGACGTGAAATTGTAAACATGTGGACATGGATTTTGAAAATTCTAGAGAGAATTTTAAAAGCTTCAACAGAATTTCAACAATTTTGAGAGGGATTTGAAAAGTTTCAATGGGAATGGGAAGAATTGGGACAAAAATTGGAAAATTTTTAAGGGACTTTGAAAAAATTTCAACTGGAATTTTAGCCATTTCTTGACGTGAAATTGTAAACATGTGGACATGGATTTTGAAAATTCTAGAGAGAATTTTAAAAGCTTTAACAGAATTTCTATAATTTTGAGAGGGATTTGAAAAGTTTCAATGGGAATGGGAAGAATTGGGACAAAAATTGGAAAATTTTTAAGGGACTTTGAAAAAATTTCAACTGGAATTTTAGCCATTTTTTTACGTGAAATTGTAAACATGTTGAAGTGGATTTTGAAAATTCTAGAGAGAATTTTAAAAGCTTTAACAGAATTTCTACAATTTTGAGAGGGATTTGAAAAGTTTCAATGGGAATGGGAAGAATTGGGACAAAAATTGGAAAATTTTTCAGGGACTTCGAAAAAGTTTCAACTGGAATTTTAGCCACTTTTTGACGTGAAATTGTAAACATGTGGACATGGATTTTGAAAATTCTAGAGAGAATTTTAAAAGCTTCAACAGAATTTCCACAATTTTGAGAGGGATTTGAAAAGTTTCAATGGGAATGGGAAGAATTGGGACAAAAATTGGAAAATTTTTAAGGGACTTTGAAAAAATTTCAACTGGAATTTTAGCCATTTTTTGACGTGAAATTGTAAACATTTTGAAGTGGATTTTGAAAATTCTAGAGAGAATTTTAAAAGCTTCAAGAGAATTTCAACAATTTTGAGAGGGATTTGAAAAGTTTCAATGGGAATGGGAAGAATTGGGACAAAAATTGGAAAATTTTTAAGGGACTTTGAAAAAATTTCAACTGGAATTTTAGCATTTTTTGACGTGAAATTGTAAACATGTGGACATGGATTTTGAAAATTCTAGAGAGAATTTTAAAAGCTTTAACAGAATTTCTACAATTTTGAGAGGGATTTGAAAAGTTTCAATGGGAATGTGAAGAATTGGGACAAAAATTGGAAAATTTTTCAGGGACTTTGAAAAAATTTCAACTGGAATTTTAGCCACTTTTTGACGTGAAATTGTAAACATGTGGACATGGATTTTGAAAATTCTAGAGAGAATTTTAAAAGCTTCAAGAGAATTTCTACAATTTTGAGAGGGATTTGAAAAGTTTCAAGGGGAATGGGAAGAATTGGGACAAAAATTGGAAAATTTTTAAGGGACTTTGAAAAAATTTCAACTGGAATTTTAGCCATTTTTTGACGTGAAATTGTAAACATGTGGACATGGATTTTGAAAATTCTAGAGAGAATTTTAAAAGCTTCAACAGAATTTCAACAATTTTGAGAGGGATTTGAAAAGTTTCAATGGGAATGGGAAGAATTGGGACAAAAATTGGAAAATTTTTAAGGGCCTTTGAAAAAAATTCAACTGGAATTTTAGCCATTTTTTGACGTGAAATGGTAAACATGTGGACATGGATTTTGAAAATTCTAGAGAGAATTTTAAAAGCTTCAAGAGAATTTCAACAATTTTGAGAGGGATTTGAAAAGTTTCAATGGGAATGGGAAGAATTGGGACAAAAAATGGAAAATTTTTAAGGGACTTTGAAAAAATTTCAACTGGAATTTTAGCCATTTTTTGACGTGAAATTGTAAACATGTGGACATGGATTTTGAAAATTCTAGAGAGAATTTTAAAAGCTTCAACAGAATTTCAACAATTTTGAGAGGGATTTGAAAAGTTTCAATGGGAATGGGAAGAATTGGGACAAAAATTGGAAAATTTTTAAGGGACTTTGAAAAAATTTCAACTGGAATTTTAGCCATTTTTTGACGTGAAATTGTAAACATGTGGACATGGATTTTGAAAATTCTAGAGAGAATTTTAAAAGCTTTAACAGAATTTCTATAATTTTGAGAGGGATTTGAAAAGTTTCAATGGGAATGGGAAGAATTGGGACAAAAATTGGAAAATTTTTAAGGGACTTTGAAAAAATTTCAACTGGAATTTTAGCCATTTTTTGACGTGAAATTGTAAACATGTGGACATGGATTTTGAAAATTCTAGAGAGAATTTTAAAAGCTTCAAGAGAATTTCAACAATTTTGAGAGGGATTTGAAAAGTTTCAATGGGAATGGGAAGAATTGGGACAAAAATTGGAAAATTTTTAAGGGACTTTGAAAAAGTTTCAACTGGAATTTTAGCATTTTTTGACGTGAAATTGTAAACATGTGGACATGGATTTTGAAAATTCTAGAGAGAATTTTAAAAGCTTCAACAGAATTTCAACACTTTTGAGAGGGATTTGAAAAGTTTCAATGGGAATGGGAAGAATTGGGACAAAAATGGGAAAATTTTTAAGGGACTTTGAAAAAATTTCAACTGGAATTTTAGCCATTTTTTGACGTGAAATTGTAAACATGTGGACATGGATTTTGAAAATTCTAGAGAGAATTTTAAAAGCTTCAACAGAATTTCAACAATTTTGAGAGGGATTTGAAAAGTTTCAATGGGAATGGGAAGAATTGGGACAAAAATTGGAAAATTTTTAAGGGACTTTGAAAAAATTTCAACTGGAATTTTAGCCATTTTTTGACGTGAAATTGTAAACATGTGGACATGGATTTTGAAAATTCTAGAGAGAATTTTAAAAGCTTCAACAGAATTTCAACCATTTTGAGAGGGATTTGAAAAGTTTCAATGGGAATGGGAAGAATTGGGACAAAAATTGGAAAATTTTTAAGGGACTTTGAAAAAATTTCAACTGGAATTTTAGCATTTTTTTTACGTGAAATTGTAAACATGTGGACATGGATTTTGAAAATTCTAGAGAGAATTTTAAAAGCTTCAAGAGAATTTCAACAATTTTGAGAGGGATTTGAAAAGTTTCAATGGGAATGGGAAGAATTGGGACAAAAATTGGAAAATTTTTAAGGGACTTTGAAAAAATTTCAACTGGAATTTTAGCCATTTTTTGACGTGAAATTGTAAACATGTGGACATGGATTTTGAAAATTCTAGAGAGAATTTTAAAAGCTTCAACAGAATTTCAACAATTTTGAGAGGGATTTGAAAAGTTTCAATGGGAATGGGAAGAATTGGGACAAAAATTGGAAAATTTTTAAGGGACTTTGAAAAAATTTCAACTGGAATTTTAACCATTTTTTGACGTGAAATTGTAAACATGTGGACATGGATTTGAAAATTCTAGAGAGAATTTTAAAAGCTTCAACAGAATTTCAACAATTTTGAGAGGGATTTGAAAAGTTTCAATGGGAATGGGAAGAATTGGGACAAAAAATGGAAAATTTTGAAGGGACTTTGAAAAAATTTCAACTGGAATTTTAGCCATTTTTTGACGTGAAATTGTAAACATGTGGACATGGATTTTGAAAATTCTAGAGAGAATTTTAAAAGCTTTAACAGAATTTCAACAATTTTGAGAGGGATTTGAAAAGTTTCAATGGGAATGGGAAGAATTGGGACAAAAATTGGAAAATTTTTAAGGGACTTTGAAAAAATTTCAACTGGAATTTTAGCCATTTTTTGACGTGAAATTGTAAACATGTGGACATGGATTTTGAAAATTCTAGAGAGAATTTTAAAAGCTTTAACAGAATTTCTATAATTTTGAGAGGGATTTGAAAAGTTTCAATGGGAATGGGAAGAATT